>NC_069730.1:19427652-19535152 GCF_027358585.1 Pangasianodon hypophthalmus | reverse complement strand
CTGTAGAGCACTGAAGCAGCATGTGCAGTGTTCAAGTGTGTCTCTGATGGAGGTTAATTGAATGCTGGACATTTTTCTGTGATTTGTAGACCCTTTTTTCACCCTAGAAGTGTTGAATTAAAGCCTTCTGATTTTAACTCTGATTTAAGTCATAAACTTGATACCACAACCAGTCAGCTTTTAATGTGCGTTAAGTCAAATTAAATTAAATTAGCAGCTAAGATGTTCATTTGCATCTAACTAAAAATGTATTAACAGTGTAAGAGTTGTGAGAATTGTGGGCATTTAATGAGCTTGAATCGAGTTTAAAGTAATAAAAGTAATGCATTGATTTCGCTCCTGCTGTGTTCCTTTGTGTCTAGTTTGACATGTTAAATTAGGTGTTAAAGATGAGTTGATTCAACACTGGACAGTGTGCTGTGTAGCTTTTTTTACTTCAGGCTCGTGATAATGTCCTCTGACAAATTATAAAAAGCTACAAGAGGTTGTTTAGACCAGTTATTACGAGTTATAGTAGTGGTGGACCAAAAATATCAACCTTCACCAGCAATCTCGAAATCTTTCGAGATATTAACTGAACATTTCAGATCTTTCAGATGCTTGTGTTTGTGCTTGTTTGAATGAATTAGATTGATAACGCAGCAATCTGGTCCAAACTCTATTTTTGTAATTGGCCTGATGTAAATGGTAGAAAGGTTCAGGCTGAACTTCAAAGCAGATGATCGCAATCTGCAGATGTGGACCATAAACCCTGGTTGAGGGTACGAGTTTCACAAGCGCCCAAGTGCTGAGAGGATGTCATGCCCATTACGTTTCCATAAAGTCCATGTCAAGGTTTCTATTTTTATTTTTATTTTTTTTGGATCTTCTCAACATCTCCTAATCTCTTCTTCTCAGCATCTTTTCCCATGGACAGCGTTTTTCCTTTGAATTCCTTCAAGCTAAAAAAAAAAACTTGTGTTTCTGACTGCGACTCACTGACTGAGATTTATATGATGAATGTCACATGAGGAAATCGTTACATATTTTTCAGGACACCTTTTTGGCGACTTCTTTGTACCACAAAGAAACCCGATATGTTTTTTCATTTGCCCATTTAATGCTGTTTTTTCAGAATGCATATTACTTTAGGAGTTTCAGAAATGCCGTGTTAAGGCACACTATGGTTAGCTTGGTGCTAACATGAATTAGCATTATTGTAGCGTTAATGTTTAAACAAAAACTCCTTATAAGGTAAACTCTTTAAGTAACAAAGACTGCTTTCTAATGAATTCTTGCTAAAAATATTTTTCAGAAGGAGTAAGATCAGGAACAATACAGCAGTGAACTACAACACTAATGGGACAAACATTAAACTACACTATAACAGCAGGCGGTGCTAAAGGGCTGTTTTAGAGACAAAATAATAAATAACGCCTGATACATTAATTCTGAGCATGCAGCATTTTTAGTAGAATTTCTATATAACCTGCTAACCTTTGTAATATTTATGACTGGAAGTTACCTCAGAGTTTTTTTGACATAATTTTCGCAATATGGCTAAATCCATATTGGCTTAGCAGTTGATGCTAAATGTATTTACAGTGAAATTTTAGTTCTTCAGTGTCTTTTCTTAGTAATTTACCAACAGTTCTGTGGAAAATGTTGATATTCCAGATGGTTTTGTCTTGTTTTCACTGCTATAGTGTTTTTACATTGTCTGTTTTTGCAACTTTTTGCTAGGTAGCTAAATTGTCAGCTAATTTACCAACACTTCTGAGGAAACTGTTGATATTGTGGATGTTTTGTCTTGTTTCCACTTGTTTCCACTGTCACTTTATCAAACACATTGTCTGTGTTTACAGCTTTTTGCTAGCTAGCTAAACTGTCAGGTAATTTATCAACACTTCTAAGAAAAATATTGATATTCCACATTTTTTTGGTCTTGTTTCTTCTGTCATTGTGTTTTACATTGTCTCTCGTCATTGCCTGCTAGTTGGTTGCTAGCTATTTAGCTGTGTTTTCAGCTAATTTGCCAACATTTCTGAGGAAAAAGTTGATATTCTGTATGTTTTTATCTTGTTTTCACTCTCATTGGGATTTCACATTGTGTGTATAATAGACTTAACAGCTGATTTCTAGCTATTTAGCTAAATCTTCAGCTAATTTTCCAACATTTCTGAGGAAAACGTTGATATTTCAGGTTGTTTTGTCTTGTTTTCACTGCCACTGTCTTTTTATTTTGTCTGTTGACCTGTCATAGTGATTTTACATTGTCTGTCAAGTTTTTCTCAGAAATGTTAGCTGACAATTTAGCTAGCAAACAGCCATCAATGGGTTTTTACTTTGACTGTATCAAACACTTAACAGCTCTTCATTCGCTAGCTTGCTAAATTTTCATCTAATTTACCATTGTTTCTGAGGAAAATGTTGATGTTCCGGATGGTTTGGTCTTGTTTGCTCTGTCATAGAGTTTTTACATTATCTGTATAAAAGTCTTAACAGCTGTTTTCTAGCTAGCTAGCTAAGATTTTCAGCACATTTACCATCATTCCCAAAGGTTTGGTCTTGTTTCCACTAACTCTGTGTTTTTACATTGTCTGTTTTTACAGCTATTTGCTAGCTAACTAAATTTTCAGCTCATTTACCAGCATTTCTAAGGAAAATGTTGATATTCCAGATGATTGTGTCTTGTTTCCAGATGTTTTTCTCTTCAATTTCAGCTTTTAAACATTTCTGGGGAAATTATTAATTTTGTCGATGTTTTGCTCTTGTTTCTGGATAGTTGTGTCTTGAATGTCAGCTAATTTACCAACACTTCTGATAAAAATATTGATATTGCGGATATTTTTGTTATTTCCATCGTCGCTGTGTTTTTACATAGTTTGTTGTATAACTTTTTGCTAGCTAGCTAAATTGTAACCTTTAATCATTAACTAGCTTATGCTCTGCATCCGTGTTTCCTAGCACATTACTGGCAGGAAAATATGATTTACACATGTTCTTTCATCTCCTTTTTCCTCAAATCTGCTAAATCCAGCAGTGTGATTGGAAAAGACCTTCCTCTAATGGTGATGAGTGTGTTTTAAACTTCTTAATGGCATGCCTTTGGCGTGAGTCTTCATCCCGAGTCGTGAGATCTGAGTTGTTGTATATGTTCAGGCCACATAAACCTGTCAAGGACGGTGATGTTTAATGGGCATGCGATAGTGAAAGAGATGGTGGGAGAAAGTTTGTGAGTGTGTGCGTGACACAGAGAGAGTGTGAAAGAGCGGGGGAGTGTGTAAAGATGCACAAGAATATTGTTACCATCTGGATGTCGGACGATAATCGCTCAAAACTGCTATGTTATTATGGGATCTGATGTACAGTGTGATCTATATGCTTTTACAGTTAAAAAGCTGTTGATATGTTAATACGCCAAATATGTTATTAAAAGAATACTCCAGGGTTTTTCAACCTAATCTTTATCCACTGCATGTGTAGTACACGTGTGATTATCACAGACTAGGATTTCAACACGTTTTCCTGTCCTGAAAAAATAACGTAAGACGTGTGTACTCCAAACTCACTTATAATGGAAGTCTAAGGGCAGTTGTCGAGCCTCATGAAAGGATGTTAATTTAGGGAACACATATTTCTGTAATCCACTTTCATAAATTCTTCAGTCAAAGTTTTCTTTTAAATGAAGCTCTAAATCTGTATAATTGATGCCTTTAGAGCTGGAACTACTTTTTTAGAAGGAGGAATTTGTCTTTATGTTACCACAGCTCATAGATATACCACAGAACCTTCTGGAAAATGTAAGGAACTGGAACTACAATAAATGCTGGAAAGTTAAATACAGATAAAAATCTATGAGATGAGCTTTGGTAAATCTTTGTTTCAGGTTTGTCTTTTTCATTTCAGCATAAGTTTTGAATGTGCATTATATTGTCTAACAGCTGCCCTTAGACTTAAAGCGAGTTTGGAGTAAACAGATTTTCTGTACTTTTCTGTTAAAGTTCTTCTCAGTGGTAGTCACATGTCCGATACATACACGATGGATAGAGATTAGTCGGAAAAGTTTTAAAAAATGCCGGAGTGTTTCTTTAACCATGCTCGACTTTAGATATCCGTTGCGAATTCTTACAAATTTGCGAGCATGAGTGTGTGAAAGACCAACACTTAACTGGCAGTGTCCTGTTACTTTGCTTTATAAGTGCACACACTTTGACCTCAGCTGACCTAGGCTCCAACCTTACTAGGGGTCAACGCAACAGTCTAAAAGACCCTCTGTCCCCGCAAGCTGGGAAATGTTTGCTTGTGGATGTCTAGAGCTGAGTTACGACACTTTAATCTTGTTCACAACACAAAGATGAAGCAATGAAACATGTCTACAGCCTTGTACTTCACATTGTAAAGCTTCGACACGCTGCCTTTCCTATTACGCGGTGTATCGAGACTTTTGACCGGACAGAAATGTAACACGGTGGTAAACCGGTGCCACGGATGTTCCACTTGAAGAGTTGGAATTCATTTCATTTCACTTTGTGGTCACGAAGAAAGAGCATGACCCGTTCATTTTGATACACCCCGGCGCCCCTTCACCTTCTCTTGCTGACCGCAAAATGCGGCGTAATTGTCCTTCCAGCCCGGTTTTAGCCACAAAATTGTCCCTGTAAGCTTAGCCTTTGACACTGCTGGGTAATTAGCCCTGATTGTGCCACAGCCGGAGTAAAAGTGCCACAGGGCAACGGGGCAGTCCGGAGTCTGGATCTGTTTAAACGCCAGTGCCTCAAATATCTCACAAACCGCTTTTGTAGCTTTCAAAAAAGCCTCAAAAGGTGAACGGGGCTGTGTTTCTCTCTCGCTTGACTTGCTTTTCTTGATTCTGTTTGTTTCATTTTTTTCCCCTCCCGTCTGGTTTCTCACCCATTCGCCCAGATGAACGATGTTATTACCTTTTTTCTCTTTATCGGATCATCTCCCACTAGATCCTTTTATTCTTTTTTTTTCCTTTTTGAAAGTGAAGTACGTTAAATAGGTTTATTGCACACCAGCTTTTTTGTGGCTGGAAGTGGTTGTTTAATACAATAAGCCGTATTCTTCTGCAATTGCCAGGTCAGATGCATTAATCATGGTGCCGTCGGGGCCTTTGAACAGCTCGGCCAGGACATGGAAACTCTTTGAATGCCGTTTGTTCATCCAGACGCACTAATGGCTGCCCTTTTTTCCCTCTACCCTGAGCTTAATTTGAACAAATGAGACGTGAGCTAGAGTACACAAGCTATACGCTGTCCAGGCTGTCAGGGTGTAATGACCTGAGGATTCATCTGGAAAGTTAGAGATGCTGGATGGGAGGATGAGCTTTGCTTAGTCATGATTGGAACATGCTAAATTGTGCGTTCAGGTGGCCAAAACAGCCTGTTTGTTGAGAGGAACAGTGTGAAAAGTTAGTGGTATGTTAACATGCTGCACCTTAAAATGTTTTCATCATTATGTAGACCACAATAGCATAACTTCTTTCCATGCTGATTTCATTACTACCATATTTTTAATCTCTGTGATTGGATCTTTGCTCCTCGGGATTCTTTTTATATAGCCTGTTTATTAATAAAGCGCGATCTCCTGCTTTTTTTTCCTGTCAAGGACTCTGTGGCTGTTCAGACAAATCCTCTGGAGTGAAACCGTATCTCCTCTGTTGCCCCTCTCCCCCTTTAATTTATTCCCATTTAAGGACTCGCTCACCCAAGTGTTCCCTTTCTGTCATTCCCTCCTGAAATGCGTTTAATCACGGGCTGTATTTGGTTATCATAGCGAGCGGCAAAGCCACTTCGATGAAGCTGCTGAAACTGTTTGTTCAGGATGGCGTTCAAGAGCAACAGGACTTGGTCGTTACACAAACCAAAACTCTCACTGGATATGTGTAGAGACGAGAGATTTGAGATTTTGTAGTAGTAAATTCCTTTCCTCCCTGTCGCATCTTGCGAAATACAGCTGTGTGTTTGCTTTTTATTCATTTCAGCACTTTTAGTCATCCTTCAAATACAGTTTTTGTGGTGCAGAGCAACCAAGCGATTAGAAAATGTACATTGATGTTATAAAAACATCAATTATTCACCACAGAGCTGCTGAGTTCTGGATTGTGATTGGACGGAAGGTGTTGATTAATTCTCTTTAACAGCAGCTCTGACAGTAGTGCAGCTGCAAATCACAGGTTTATATTAATGAGCTTGTTCTAATAAATTATTGTTTCTATAGTAACAGTATAAGGTGGGCGCTCCCCATAAAAAAACTGTGCAATTTTAAAATATCTAATATCGTGAAGTTTTCTGTAAGGAGACATTTATGTAACATTAATGGAAGGAGTCTCCAGTGTCAGCACTTTGTAATAGTCAGAGGTAAAGCTGTAACCTTAAGTTTTCCAACATCTTCAGGACAGAGGAGTTTTTGCTTTGCGGTTTCTCAGTCACATGAGAAGTTGTGTGTGTGTGTGTGTTTTATCTAGTTGTTTAATTAAGTTTAACGAAGTCATTTCACAGATGTTCCGTGACATTAAATGTAATTATAAACAAAAAAAAAGTATGACGTCTCACTCAGTAATAAATTAAAAATTAATTGCAAATTGCTGTGATATAAGAAGAATAAAACACTTTGGTACATGCTGTTATAGGTAAATAATCATATCGTCATCCACGTCACGTTGCTCCAATTACAATTAAACACTGGGAGGCGGAGCCTAAGAGGTGGATTGATACCACATTAGAGTGATAATGATTTTTGTGTTGTCTGATTAGATTAAATCTAGATAAAGTCACATTCAATTATGGCTAGATTTTTTGCTTTTGAGAGTTCATTTAAACCAAAAAGTTATAAAAATATATAGAGTGTTAAAACGAATTATGCAATAGTGTATGTCCGATATTTCTGTTAGTCACATGACAAACCACAAGACAACATTTGCATGTGTGTATGTTTTGGCATGGCTCTCCTTCTACACTGTTTGTGTGTGTGTGTGTGTGTGTGTGTGGTCTGCAACAGAGGATGTGGCAGTGAGAGGAAGTGGCCAGATACACACACTGGCCAGGCAGCCGCGCGGTGTGGAATGCAAACAGCGGCCGCTGCATTTGAGTGGCAAAAATAAAAGGCCGAACTCCAAACTGCTGAGTTGTAGTGCAAACACTCGACCTGAGCGATCCGTGTGTGTGTGTGTGTGTGTGTGTGTGTGTGTGTGTCGGTGTGGAGTAACACTGCTGGCTGCTTCATCGGATTGGCCTGGATTCAGCTGCATCAATTATATAAAGGGACTGATTGAGGCACGTGCAAGAAAATATCAGAGATTTGCCATTTAAACATTTACATTTTAAAGTTTTAATGCTTGAACCACTGAAAACTATGTCCATTAAACAATTAAAAATAGTCTACGAATATCTCTACACCTTTACACCAAAAATACCAGGCTATAGTATAAAAAAAATACACAATGCTCAAATTAGAAAACCTATAGTTATCCTCATGCCATGTCAAGTAGCTAGCCGATTAGATAACTAGCTAATATGAGTCATGATAAGCATTTTTATATTTAATTAATTTTTTTTAACAGTAGCAATAGCCAATTCTGTCAAAATATAACATTACCATAAGAAGCAAGATTTAGTTCATGACTAGCATTAGCTATGTTTGCTAGCATGCTAGTTAACTGCTAGCAAACTACCTTGCATTTACCAAAGGTCAATTTAGTTTTAGCATATTCTTAGCAAATTATTTAGCAGTAGCAAAACGTGCCACAATATAACAAGAAATTTGCTAATCCATAACATTAGATAAATAAGCAATAGCTAGGTTAGCTTGCTGGATAGTTAACTTGCTAAGTGTCAGTTATGCATCAGTATCCCATCATGTCACAGTACAACAACCGCAGTTGTGTTTATCACTAATGTTATATAAACTAACATTATCAAGGTTAGCTACTAGTCTAGTTAACTGCTAGGAAACTAGCTTGTATTTGTCATAGGTTGACACAAGTGGAATTTCAGTTGTTTAGCATCGTCATTTGATTTATTCAGTGATTTATTTAACATCAGCCAAAATCTACTGTAACATCAAAGATTTCATCAGACAAAACGTTCAAGCCTTTGATCATGTTTTGTGAGATCACAAACTGAGTGTGTACATAGCTCCGCCTCCAAACATACACATTTTTGAGATAATCTCAATGAATTTAGCTCTGACAAAATTATCTCAAACACCAATCTAATCAGAATAAGCCATCTCATTTTTGAGTGCTTTAATAAACACGTTTAATGACTGATTATCTTTACTCTCTATTCACTGACATGATGAATACACACCTTCCATGCACTCTACTATTGTAGATTAAAAAAGAAGAACAGAAAAAGAGGAGATCTGCGGGATTTTGAGAGCTAAATCGTCTTCCTGGCAGCGTTCGCTGCCGCTGAAACTCTGCAGCGACTCGAGTCTGACAGTAATGAGATCCTGCTTTCTCCCTGAGAGGGATTATTAAATTATACGCTCGGATTTCATGCTAGCAGACATGCCACGATTAGCTGAGAATTTTGCACCACGAGCACTTCGCGTGTTGTGGAATTGACACTTTAGACGGCTGAACGAGGTCAAAATACAGACCCTCATAAACTGAGGAAGTGCACGAAAGAGAGGGGAGTTATAAACTTCACACGCTGGCTAAACCTCTCTCTGAGTGAAGACTGATGTTGATGAAGCAGTGTGAACACTGATACAGTAAATACATTACTCAGTACTCGTACATGTGCAGGCTGGAGTTCACACCCTCCGATGAAAGCGTGTCTGGCAGCGATCAGGCTCGCACCAGGTGCGTTTTATTGCTTGGTTGATTTAGGACGGCCGATCCAACTCTCAGAAACACCTCATCTTTTCTGACAGGTAGAGCTGGCACATGAAACACCTCTAATGGCAGTGGCCGAGCGAGATGCAGTGAAAGAATGCAGACCTCGCACTTTTTCCATCATTTATACTCTGTAGGTGATGACCAGACATCCTAACAAAGATCTGCTTCGTCTTTTTGGTTTAGAGGTGTACACAGAACTGTTTTTTAAATCCCACTCCCGTCTGCTCCCGAGGGATTTCTCACAAATCCCACACAAACCGAGTTTGAGTTTGAGTATTTGATTATTAAGAATCTGAGTATAAGTGGGTAGTGTAAGTGCAACCTCATCACTCCAGGGTCCCTTGTAGCCTGAGCTTGGGTTATTCTATGTGGAGTTTCATATGTTCTCTCCACGTCCGTGTGGGTTTCCTCCAGGCAGAGGATTGGCAATGCAAAACTGACTCTAGGTGTGAACAAGTGTGTGAATGTTGTGTATGGTGCCCAGTGATGAACTGGCATCTCATCCAGGGTGTATTTTCACCTCACACCCTCTGTTCCCGGGTTAGGCTCCAGATCCACCGCCACCCAGACCAGGATAAAGTGCTTACTGAAGATGAACGGTGAGCATTTGAGTATAAGCTATCAGAATATTGACTATTTGAGAATGTTGTCCACTTGAGTATTTGAGTTTGTGACCATTTAAATATTTGCCCATTTGATTATTTGAGTATAAGCAATTCAGGTATTTGACCATCTGATTTTTTATGTATAAGCAATTTGACTATTTGCATATTGACTATTTGACTATAAGTAATTAAAATTTTGAGAATTTAAGTGTCTGACTACTTGTCTATTTGTGAATAAGCAGTTAGAGTATTTGAGTATGTGACCATTTGAGTACTTGCCCATCTGACTGTTTGCTTATAAGCAATTTGACTATTTGTATATTTGTCCATTTGACTATTTGAGTATAAGCATTTTGAGTGTTTGTGTTCAGTATTTCAGTAAAAGCAATTTGATCATTTCAGTAATTTGGCTCCTGAACTCCACAGAACCATGGGTGGTTCCACACTTTCAGACCTCACCTGTCCAACTTAAACATTTTGCGTTGTTTTCCATGTAGATCCTGGATAAGACTTCAGGTTTGGAAAGGAACATAATCTATGTGACTGTGTGACTAATAATCGTATCCCATGAGCTTTTATATATACATTTCCCAACTCTACCAATAGTGAAATGGCAAAAGTGGCCAATACTCTCACCCTCAGTTGCATCCTGAGCCCTGATACCAGACTTCGCTCCCATATTTGTCACGATCATGCAGCGGTCCTGCTTTCCTGTTTTTTCTACCGGGATTGAGCCTGAGGGCGGAGGGAAGTGCCGGATTGGAACTGGCTGAGCAAGGCTTTAATCAGCACAGAGGCCATCACAGACACTCTCTCTGGAGCTCCTCATGATCGGGGCCGCCTGGTTCGACCCCACGGGCACCGACAACACTCGCATGAGAAAAGCTCTGATACATGAGGAGCACTGAGGTGCTTCTAAAACACTACCAGGTGCACCAGCAGTGCCGAGAATGAAAGAATGAAACACTGTTCCTAAGCTTTAAGGCTGGAGTGAACTGGAACGTTTGATCTGGAATTCTGGTGGAAACTTTTCGAGTCCTGCACTGCTGATTTTTTTGATGCTTTGCACACTTCACAGAGTTGACTCTCAACATATTTTGTGAATGATGAAGAGCCAAGAAGCATCGGGTGGCATGTAACTTGCATTGTTGGCAGTATAATGACCTAAATCTAGTAGCATAACACTGGCTAAGCTTACAAAAGTATGATAACTGTATTTATATTTATCCTGACTCACACAAATCCTAATCCCTCCCCTCATCTTAACCATTCATAACTAAATAAATTAATAAAAATGGTCATAAGATCACAAATTATCATATAAAATGTTTGATACTGCAAGATAATAATCAAAATTTTACCAGTATCGATATTTCCTTTGTGTTTTAATGTTATTTATAAAAGATTTCAATATTGTTCTTAGTTTTAACGTAACTCCATTCTGGTTAGCTTCACACTCCAACCAATCAGAGCTTGCCTAGGTACAGAAAGGATTGTGATTGGTTCTTGCACAGCAAAGAATGAAAACAGAGAGGAGGTTGGCCTTACAGTGAAATAAAACCTAATTTACTGAAGCTCACTAATGTTTAATATGCGTCTCTTTGTTTTATTTACTTATTATTCCTCAAGTGAAATTTTGCAAACTAACATTTATAAACAAATTTCCCCTAATTATTGTCACATGAACCATGAATGTGACTTTCATGAGACAATCAGCAGTAAATTGTCTCGAATTGTGCCTGCAGGAATTTCTTGCTTCATAAACCTCAATTGTGTCCTGCAGTGTGTTTGGGAAGCAGACGCTGCTCACGTCTTCAACTGTGAACTCTTCAGCAGCATGAGAGTTTAGCTTACAGGAAGTCCTGAGGGGAGAGAGAGGGAGAGAGAGAGAGAGAGAGAGAGAGAGAGAGAGAATACAAAATGACCTGTACAGACCTAAACACCAACCAAGCTGCAGTCACATCATGCCGGATCTGGATCCTCTCCCGGGACCACTGGGTGTGAGGCAGGAATACACCCTGGATGGGATGCCAGTCCATCACAGGGCACACCTGTTTTTATTTTTCTAAATTATCTAATCTAACTCATACTTAACTACAAAACAGCATGTTCCTATTGACTGAAAGCAGTAACCACTATAGATGTAGAAATCTGTAACTCGTACCAGAGCACACTGAGTCAGTATCAAGTGTTAGTGATTAGTATTGATGGGAATTCCAGCTCTTTTCAGTGAGTCAGATCATTTGGCTCGGTTTACCAGTCGACTCTTTCGGCTCCTGAATGACTCATTCTGTTCTAAATCAGATTTTAAAATATTGTAATCGTGGGCAAATTGATGATTTGAGTAATGACACACTTCAGATCACACTGTTACAGGAAAACAATAAACTTTAGGGTAGTAATAGTAACTCTGCTTCATCACAAAACCCTGTCGTTGATTATTTTACCATAACAGCACAACACTGAGTGTTTTATTCCTTACATAAATGTGGCTGCCGAGGACATTCAGCAATTATTAGATCATTAACAAAAGGAACATAGAACGGCATCGCTACCCTGAGCAGGATGAAGATTCACACTAATAAACAGCTCATGAGTTTTACACCGCAGTGTTTTGACCAAATTAGACTGAAGGTGTCTGCAAAAACAATAAAGAATTGAGCCAGCTCTCAACATTCACCTAAAGAGCCGGCCCAAAGAGTCGAATCAAAGAGTCGACCTGTTCATGAACAACATGTCACTTGGTCATAAGGAGATGACAGCATGAAACTGTGAACATAAAAAAGAATTTCTCACACAGCTAAACAGTTTTAAAGGAAAAGTTTGGCTAAAAAAGCTATAATTTTTAAAATATAAACATATTTTATGAAAGTGAGTGAAAGTTTATGTCCAAATGGTGTTCCTGAGCTAAATGACAGCTTTTAGGCAGGACTGTGTGTTTGTGTTTGTGTGTGTCTGTGTGTGAGAGAGAGTCATTTAGGCATGCAGTTTGCATGATGCTAAAATGGTAGCAATAAGCTTTCCTGATTTGTTAGCAAAATTAGCCTCGTAGCTCCAGTGCAAAACTAAAGAACCTAAACAGGCACTAAACACACGGCATGGCTGATGGAGAAGAATCGTGGAAAAATGGGATACTGTGTCCAGAGATGTTGTTTAAATAATGCATTCTTGAATTAAAAGGAATGACGTGACTACCATTTTATTTATAATAAATTTATAATAACCAATCAAACGACTCAGCCTTTTGGACGCGGCTGTGCTGATGTGGTTTGATATCAGAGGTTTAGTTGAGATTATATATGTTGAGGAACATGGACAAACAGATGTATGCAGGAGTTTTTTACGTTGTTGACTGAAACATTTATAGCTGTTTGTGGGTGTTTATGTAATGCGTTTTATATATATATATATATATATATTGGGATACTCACTATTCCGGATTCAACACAGAGGATTTCAGGGAACTTTGAGCGCAGGTTCATGTTTGTGTACAATCCATACAGACAGAAGTGCATTAGAGCCACTGTTTATAACACTGCTGAAAATATTTCCTTCTCGGAGTGTGTGTTGCTTCTGACATTATCTCTGTTGTTTATATTAATGCACTCGTTCTAATACATTATCGTTTCTATAGTAACAGCTCATTCACATACGGTGGACATTAATAAAAAGACCAAAAAAATCACTGATATGGTCAAGTTTTCTGTAAGGAGATGTCTATGTGATTAACATTTATGGAAGGAGTCTCCAGTGTCAGCACTTTGTAACAGAGGTAAAGCTGTAACTTTATGTTTTCCGACATCTTCAGGACAGAGGAGTTAAATACTTGAGGTTTCTTGGTAACATGACAAGCTGTGGGTTTTTTCATCTTATTATTTTGTATTCAACAACATTATACGTAACAATAAATGGATAAAAGATAAAAGTATGATGTATCATTCTTTAATTAATACAAATCGTAATCGCTGGAACTTAATTCTTTGGGACGTGGCTGTAATAGGAAAATAATCACCTTCGGGGTGGTAAAAGTAACTCTGCTTCATCACAACACCCCACTGTTGATTATTTTCCACTAACGGCACGACACGGAGTGTTTTATTCCTGATACTTGATGTACAAACTTTATACAGTCAAGCAATATGTTGGACTAAACTTTATAAAATGGGTTTCTAATGATTGTATGTTTTCAGAGAACTGGTCAAAGTGTATAAATTGTCAAGCAAGCAGTAGTTTACTGTGTTCTTCAGTTGACAGAGTACAAATAGGTGATATTTGAATTTGTCATAAAACAAACAGCCTATCAGTTTGCAGTATTCAAAAATCATTTGTTAGGACAGTGCTGTTTTAAGGAAAGGGGGTGTGGCATGTAGAGTTGGCTGACTTTCCTAATTTGCATATTTATAGAATCTATGGCATCATTTCTTTGAAAAAATGAAGGAAAAGTGCAGATGTTTCTCTTCTTTTTTTTGTCCAATTGCAATATGTGCATATTTTGTTCATATTGTCCTAAAAACAACTTTTGGGTGACGTACCAGGACGTTCTTTGCTAAATGAAGATTGTTCTCCAGGACAAATTCTTGTCTTTCAGGTTAAAAACACTCTCAGCTGTGTCCTGTTGAGTTTTAGCTTCTTTACCTTGCATGTCTTCTGCCTTTGAATGTTTTTTTTTTTTTTGGATAGGCCTCTTCCAAAAGAATAAATTCAAATTTATTGGTTGTAAGTGTAATTTAATTGTATTTATTGCTGTGATTCCATGAGCCTCAGATAGACCACATAAATCTCAGATCAATCCTGAGGCTCATGTTACACACTGCCACCTGCTGCATGACCCATGCTACTACAAAACGAAAAAAGCTGTTTTGAGATCAGTCGTGTGAATTATTATTAATAGAGCATAAACACTTTGCCCAGTTTTATGCGATGTGACTTGGAGACATGATGGCTCCAAACCCAGGTGGCCATCTTTCATCTTTCTTGTCTCTGATCCTCCTTAAAATGGAAAGTGTTCAAGGCCAGAAATCATCCTGTCGTCCTCGGACAACTGTGCCTCTATAAAATCGGCCATGAGGCTAAGCGTGACACGCTCTGCTAATTTACCCATTAGTCATCTTCAGTGTGTAAATAATGGCCCAGTCCTTGCCGGCCTCGTTTCAACCCTGATATAAATCAGAGGCCTCCGGTGCGAGCTCAATGACTCACACGCTGCAGTGAGTCAGTAAACATCTGCATTGCTGGGAAGCCTTATCAACCGCGCTGCATCTCTGTGGTTTTGGGAGACCCAGAATCCCCCAGCGTGCTTCTTTTTACACAGAGCTAATCTCATCAAACCCAGAGAGTTTCTCAGGGTTTCCCTTACAGCTGTTTATTTACAGGACACTGTAGCTTTGTCGCACCCGCATGCCAACTTGGGGCCATGCTCTCCGTGATTATGAGCACACTTTCCAAAGGCATTGTGTATTCTTGATTAACAGTACGCTTTTGCTTATAAATGTTGATGCATGGATGCGTGGAGGTGTACACGTCGCCTATATGTTGCATTTAAGTTTAGATTTAAATTTACTTTGAGAAAAGGGTGACGCAACGTTTCTCTGTGCAGGTGGGAGAAGGTGGAGGAGAGGTCGAGCTAAGCGAGGACTGTTCGCAATGTTATCTGCAGCCACTGATGCCACATTTCAAAGCAGAAACTGGAAGGTAGATAGAAGGACGATCAAGGATGTCAAGATAATACCATTGCTGCTGCTGAACTTTTGAATGCAAGAACTTCTGAACTTCTTTTCCTGCAGATGGTGGTCTGGGTGCTTGTGTCTCTGCTGCCCCTAGTAGTTGGAGACAGGCCCGTTTTTAGCGAAGACCCCGTGGATGCAGTGGGTTTAGTTACGACCATGCTGGATGAGCAGCCGTTTGACGCTCTACCCGAGGAAGACGAGGAGATGGGAGATGGAAACGGCCATTCTCCATGGCATAACGTTTTTGGTAAGTTTGCTGGCTGAAAATGATCTTGTCTGATTTTTTTTGCAAACATTATCTTAAAGGTTTATTTGATTTTAGTGATTAGATCTGGTTAAAATGAAATCTCTCTTGCCAACAAACCAGAAAGGAAAAATTGTCAAGTGACCAATTTTAGGAATTTTACAAATAGAACAAATTTTAAAACAATTAAGCAAATAGCTACAAAGGGATTGGTCTCTGATCTAAATAACATTTTAAAATAATAAAGATAAAACTGATTAAAATGGTAGGTGACGATATTCTTTCTTGTCCTTCAGAACCCTCGGTTCTAGTAGAGGAGGAGCGTCCAGCTCGGTGGGAGCGTTCCCCACGTTCCTCAGATGCCTCTGATGCTCAGTCCAAGGGCTCACGCAAGAAAAAGAAGAAGAAGAAGAAAGAGAAGGAAAAGGGCGAGGATGAGGGGCGGGGCCAGAGCAACGGTGACTGCCACCTGGAGAGACGTGAGATGCGAGTGAGGGACCTGGGGATGGGTTACGACTCGGACGAGATTGTGCTCTTTAAATTCTGCGTGGGTTTGTGCCAGAGTGCACGGGGGAACTATGACGCAGCGCTGCGGGCTCTGCTGACCAACGGCAGCCTGCCGAAACGAACAGCACGCAAGGTCAGCACCAGACCCTGCTGCCGACCCACGGCGTACAAGTCTGTCTCCTTCATGGACACGTCCACAACATGGAGGACCATCGAGAATGTCTCGGCCTTGGACTGCAAGTGCGTGGGCTAAGTCAGAGTCAGAGGAGGAGAAAAGCAATCGATCCCCCTCGAGAAAGAGAGGCAACATGGAGCCAGTGGGATTCCTGAAATTGGGATTACAGGAATAGGAGGCATTCTGGGAGGAAAGCTGTTCCAGCGGAAGGAGACAGCAAGGCTTCTGTGACATGCACCATGTATGCATTCAGCCTTTTATATTCCCAAAACCAGAGTGAAAAAGCTCAGATTGATGCCGGACTCGCCCGAGGTTGGAGCATGGCATGGAGAAGTTCTTTGGAAGGTAGACGATGGAGCCACAATGGACGCTGATGGATTGCTCAAGAACTAGTCATGAGAAACTTGGCAAGAAACATTGCAAGACTATAATAACATGGAACGTTCCATTTGTCCATTTGTTACTGAAGGACGTCAGAGCTTTGAGTGTGTATATCCGCCAATAACGGATGAAACCATTTTATATTGTTTGAGCAAAAGCGGATTGTAATTTTTGACATTCAGGTTAACATATCACACACTGCCTAAATTACAAAAGCTATTATTATACATGATTTTATAAACTTAAAATATAAACTGAATTAAACCATTCGTACACAAAGCTGTGGACTGTTAAGGGAACTGATGAAAAGGTCCATAAACGCTTTAAGGATTACTTTGTTGAAAAAAAATGTATGTGATTTTCCTTCTTAAACTTTCACCCAATCAAGACATGCTTGAAGTCCAGCGTTTCTCTGTATTTACTTTAACACTCAGGCTACGAGGCTAATGTTTAGTATCTAGCAAGGAATGGAAGTCTGTATCACCAACAATCTTTAAATGACATCGATATGCTACATAAAATCATTTCTAAATTTTAAACTTGTAAGTTGTTTTTTAAGATTTAAGACTGAAAGTGCAACTATATTGCCATCCATATTAGGAGACAGAGTCTAGGAGGATTAGGAGGAGTCTAGGAGGTGAACTTATACCTAGGGAACTAGGGAAGACAGTGATTCTGGTTGTCCAAGATGGCTGCCTATGTAATGGTGAGGTTTTGTTCATGCTTATGCATTCAATAAGTCACACTAGCTAGTCCGATAAGCAATCTGTCTTAAGGAAAATATTGTTCTAACTCAAACCTAGACCAACCTAGAATTTGGTTTGCCTGTTAGCTAATGTTAATGATCCTGTTTGAAAGAATGCTAAAGGACATCAGCAATGAAAACAAAACTTAACTAGCTAGCTATTTCATCAAGCTAATTTACAAAACCTAACTAGCTAGCTAATTCATCAAGGTAATTTACAAAATTTAACTAGCCAACTAGCTAATTAAACAAACTAATTTAAAACTGAACTAGCTAATTTAGTAAATTTAATGTTAAATCAACGTACATCTTTAGATTTAATGGTGGATTTTAAGACAACATCTTACTAAGAAAAAAACAGAAAAATAGAAAAAGTTTCATAGATTTTGAGATTTTTTTGAGTAAGGACTGAAAAGTATGTTTTTTTTTCTTAAAATTTCCTTCACTAAAATTTAGCTAGTGGTTAGCTACATTAGCCTCATAATTTAGCTAGTGGTTAGCTACATTAGCCTCATAGCTGCAGTGCAAACGTCAGACAGCAAACATGGCTGATTGACGTCATTTAGGAAAAGTGGGAAATTGCTGTAATGCGCCAGCTTTAATGTGATGGCTAACAGGTGAACTGATACGAATCCGGTCAGCGATGTAACACCAGCAGTAGCATAACACCAGGATTAGCATTAAGATGTCATCAGGCAAATCTTTATTTCTGTCCTTAATGTTGCTACCGACTGCAATGCGTTTTGTCGTTGTGCTACAACATGGATGCTGTGCATCTCTTAGCATTTACTGTATGCTTCATAGGTCAAATATTTATTTTTGCATCTAAGTTATTTATTTATTCATTCTTGTGTATAAGGATGTGTTTTTGACCCTTTATATATTTATTAACGTGTATAATAATGTTTATCTGCTTCATTCCCACCTCATTCGGCAAGCTCAATCGGCAAGACTTTGATTTAAAAAAAAAAAAAAATGCTAAAACCTTTCAAAAAGAAGCTTTTTTTTAAGATGTGAAGAATGTCTATAAGGAGTTATAAAACTTTTGAGTTAACTAATGTGTGTATCAGCCACACTGACCACTGTTGCTATTTACTCTCCCTTTAAAGAAAAGCTGCTCTCGAGGAAATACTCCAATGTACAACAGTAGTTATAGTAGACATTTAATAGTTTTTACACAGTATTTGCATATTATTATTATTATTATTATTATTATTATTATTATTATTATTATTATTATTCCTTTATTTTTGTAAAACCCTGTATAGAAATAAAGCTGTTTTTATGTAAGATGCATCATGGTTCTTTCTTTTTTCTTTACTCTCTGCTTTGCAGGAATAAGTAAGGAATAAAACACTATGTTGTGCTGTTATAGTAAAATAATTAACGACAGGATGGTGTGATCAAGCGAAGAGTTACTGTTACCACCCTGAAGTGTTTTATTCCTCTTACACCACAGCAATTTGCCAATTACAGTTTTTATTTATTAAAGAATGACACGTCATTCAGTATGTTTTATCCATTTATAGCTACATTTAATGTTGAGGAAAGTCCGTGGAACAAGTTATTTCCTGTTCTCACTTACGTTATAGCAGCTATAAACAGTCGTTCCCTCACCAGCCTCTTTTTTCTCTCTTTCAAAGTTAAAAACACAAAAAAAACACACGTGATGTTACATCACGTTACCAAGAAACTGCAAAGAAGCGTAAAACTCCTCTGTCCTGAAGATGTCAGAAAACTTAAAGCTACGGCTTTACCTCTGACTGTTACAAAGCACTGACACTGGAGACTCCTTCCATAAATGTTAAATAAACACATCTCCTTACAGAAAACTTCACCATATCAATGTTTACACAAGTGTTTTATTTTGTTTATGTGGCGCATCTGCTGTACAAGTGCCTGTGTGAGTTGTTACTACAGAAACATTAATGTGTTAGAATGAGGACATTCATATAAACCAGCTGCACTACTGTCAGAAAATTAATCAACACCTTCCGACCAATCAGAATTGAGAATTCAGCAGCGCTGTGGGGTAAAGGAATAAAACTGATCTGAAAGATAAAAAGGTATCTTGATATGTTTATGTGTGATTAGTGATTCTGCTGCTGATTTGTCGCTGGTGCTGTGGTTTTGTTATTCCCATGAGAGGTTTGTAGTAGTGTGTCACGCTGATGTCAAAGGGGGACGTTGTTGTTGCTAGCGCACTTACAGTAGTGTTTATTAGGAGAAAAAAAAAGATGAAACAATCTCAAACAGACGTGAGAAGAGTTAGACTTTGCTGGAGTTTCTTTTCTGACTCTGCGTTTTATAGCGACGTTTATCAGTGTCATATTATTGAGAATTCAAGCGCAGAGACATTGGTGCAGATGCTGGATTCAAAATCCCCAGAATGCAATGCAGCTATATGACGATGAGTTACTACAGAGACTCGGCTCGGCTAGTTAGCGATCTATGAGCTGATGAGCGATGGCGATGGCATTGATGCCAGTGTTAGCGTGAAAGTTGAAGCTTTGGAAGCTGATCTGTTTGAGCAGAGTGTACAGAAGAGGAAATGGACAGACTAAAGGACTAAAGCGCCGCTGCATTGCTCTCTTTATATAGAGATGAAGTGAGATCTAAATCCCACTGCACCTCTATCAGCAGGTAGTCGAACGTTGTGCATTGTGGGTAATGTAGGAAGCTGTTAAAATAGAGCGCCATGTCCTTGAAAGAAGTTTAAACAATTACAAAATAAATCTTGGATGCTTTTGAAGATCACATAATATTCATAAAGATGAATATGCAAGTGGTTAAGGGTGGAGTTTCCCTTCAATGCACAGACGTAGCAGGTTTTTCTGATAATGTTACTGGTTGTTTAAAGCTTGGAGCTGTCTGTCTGTATAATAGTTATCATTCCTGTTCTAAAAGCCGTAACTTTGGCGTACACCAAAATGCAAAGAACGTTTCCATGTGCCAGGCAGCTCCTAATGAGCCCACCTTTACCATGGCTCAGGGCTCTTTACCTCTCGTTACCTCTCTGTGTGGTTAAGGTTAATTAATGTTACATGGGGCCCCTCTGATAGTTCTGTAGATGTATGCTATTGGAAACAGATGCAGGTGGAAAAGGAGGTTGTGTTTTTGTGCTCCTGTGATAGACCACACCACATCATAGGATCATGCCGCCTCCGCCCTGCCAAAAAACATTCAAAATATTTTTTTCTGTTTACTTTGTAAAACACAGACCCAAGAAATGTCTTCTCTAATCAACTATTTTGATGTAAGTGGGGAAATTGTGCGGAGAAAGAGAGTAAATATTGCTTCTGTGTTGTGACATTAACATGCGATAGCTGCCTGTCATTAACTATGAGGATTAATATGTTTTTTTAAAAAAACGTTTAATGCAGAGATTGAATCATTTACATTTAGGGGAATATGATAAAGATAGATGTTTGCACAGATTAAAGAGAACCTTTGTTATTCTTTCCTGTAATTGTGGGTTAAAGTTTGTAGAAACTGCTGTACCAAGATTCAGCGAAATAAACTGATGTAGGTTTGAATGCAGCCTATTTCCCCCCTCAAAAGTAAGCAAAGCTATCCTAATAAACCAGCATAAAGTTTAGAAAATAAATATTAACTGCGATTAACCTTCACAAATTCTGTTCTAACTTTTTAAAAGATCATTTAAACAAAAAAGCGAATGCTACGATATAAAAAGCCACACAACACTGACCCCTGGTGGTGAAAATATGCCAAGACAGGCTTCAGTAATACAGTACATTAGTAGTTTTTTTTATATCTAAGAATGTATTGAATTTAAAGGCAAATATTTAAAAAGGCTAATTAAATGAAGGGTAAGATCACAATCCTGGTAGTAAATATGCAAAAAAAAAAAAGGAAGTGATGTGTTAAATAGCTAGGCTTAAGCAGAATAAACTGACACACAGCACTGTGTAACATTTCTCAGGTGACTTTAGGGATTTCACTTTCTCAAAGCGATGATGATGATGAGGAAGAATTGAGAATAATGGAATATTTTACGATGCAGTTCCTCTTAGTGCTCAGTTGCCACAGAAAACAATTTCAAAACTCTTGTTCTTTCACGTTACCATACAGCTGATATGCAACATTCTTAGACAGGTCTTAGATTTACCCTTAAATACAAACTTACACTGAATATCTTTAGCTATGACTGTAGCTCAGACGAAAAACAAAGACAGACCAGCTGAGTTAGTGAAAATGTAAAAGTAAAAATTATGAGCTACATGTCCATCAGTGCTGTTGTAGTACTCCTGGGCTGTTACCGCCCCCTGCTGGTCGAAATCCTAACTGTTAGAGTAAGATCATGTGTTAAAGTCTGAAAAGTTATTATTCCTTAACATGAATGGTGATGAAATTCCAAGTCAAGGACTTTTAAAAGAATATTCCAAGCATTTTTATTTTCAATAATATATTGTTCACAGTTTTACAAGTCATTAAAGTCATGCAAATCCAACATTATACTGCAACATAACAGCACATCCATAAATAAACCTTTATACATTCACATTATAAAAAAGAGCAGACATAGAAATATGTCTCCCACAGTCAATAAGATTTTTTTCGATCTCTATAAATGGATCATTTTATATATCAAAAGTATGTTAATTCACAGAATTCACATGTATAAGAATTTGTGCACGATAAGAACGTGATCATGTTTTAGTCAAAACAGTAATAATAATAATAATAAGCTAGGGAATAAGAACATTAAGACATTTAACACAGTGTCTGTCAGGTTTCGTCTCCGAGTCCAGCAAATGCAGACACAGTGTTGTGACTGAGGCTGGAAAACCTCAAGGTTAGATTTTTCAGGACATTTCAAACAAGATGTCCATCAGATACAAATTTTAAATGGATACAGTATGAGATCCTTATATACATGTAACGTGAGGGAAGGGGCCGTAAACAGGAAGTAGTCACCCTGCATTCACACACTTAATTTCCTGTGTAAGTTTAAAATCATGCCATTAGAAAGCTGAATATATATGAAAAAAAAAAATCTGAATTTTAATGTTATTTCTGAATTTGTGTCATACCAATAGACTCGTAAGCTTGGACAAGGAGAGAAGTGTTCTGTTTATAAATCTAAAAATGTGAATTAATAGAAAGACTGAATGCTTTTTTAGAAATTGATTATATGTGCACTTCATTTTGCATTTAATTTCAAAACATTCAGTCACACACCCTCAAGCGTGATATTCAGTTTCGGGTTTTGATTGCTCTAGATTGCTCTTTTGTCAACCAAGAAATTAACTCCATAATGAAGCCACATTTCCCAGCTACTGTGGCAAGTGACTGTTTCTATTTATTTATTTATTTATTTATTTATTTATTTATAATTAGTCAGGTCACAGTGAATTAGAGGACTGTTGTAGAGGACTTGTAACCCCAGTCCCTCTGAGGATAGTTTCTAATCAACTTAACTCGCTCTGTCGTAAATTTGTCTCCAGATTTGTCTCTTGTGTGCACGTAGTGAGTGCTACAGTTGTCGATTGTGGGCGTGGCTTATTTTTCAAGTTCTGATAAAATAGTCATGACTTTTGTATAATTTATACACATCACTGAGTTTCTTTTTTTTTTTTAAAAAAAAAAAGATGTCTCTAAATATTGTATTAAAACCAAGACACTTGTTGAATGGGAACTAGAGACAGGGTGTTATAGCTGTAAAAGGATTGGTCCAAGGAGTTTTCTGGAGCCTTTGCATTTGTTGCTTTACCACGTCATAAATCATTTGCGTAAAAATTAAGAAAATCTCAAATGCTGCTTGTGGCTGTGTTGGTTTTGTGGCTGCAAAGCTACACAGGAAATGAATGTGGTTTGGTTGCATGATTTGTTTGTTCGAACAAAACAGCAGCAGGCTTTATTAGAGTGTTGTTTCCTGGTGTTTGTTATACTGTACGTGCACCATCTTGCAAGTCTCCATGCACTTCATACATCACTGCTGGCTAACACCATCTTCTTATCCAAAATGTTTTTCCAAACTTCTGAAGCTTTGGATGCACTTTAAATAGGTTCTGTCTCAACTAGTGATGCTAATATTAATGCATTCAGTAGCAATGGACACGACATTAAAGTGTCCAAAGGTGACAGAAATGAAAATTTCTTAATTCTGATGGTATGAAGGTGCTCAAAGGAACAATCGGCCAAAAAAAAATAAGAACATTTCTCCAGTGGAGATTTGGTTTTGTCCATTGAAAGATAATAACCAGTTCCTGCCAGGATGCAAGAGGAGATACAGGCGATAACAACTGATGTTTTAGTGCCTTTAGTCCATTAATAAAAGTGCATTTCTTTGCACTCTTAATCAGATCAGCGTATGTGATGTTCCTCAGCACTCCTCTGATAGACAGGAACTTGGTGTGCTGAAGGAACACGTGACAATCACGGCTTTATGTTCACACACTTTTGAGCAGGACATCGGTGTCGCCTGGACGCAACCGGACGTCTTTACAGTCATCATTTCACATCCGGATGCTGTTTCGCTTTCTGAGCCCAGAACTGGGCTCTGGTGCACGTTAAACGGATGAAAGTCGTCGAGTGCCGTGTCCAGGTCCCAGGCCTGTCGCACGCTCAAGTCGACGTACGATTTTGCGTTTATGGTGCTCAGTTTTCCCACAGCGTTTCTGCACGAGGCTGCACGCAGCGAGGCGTAACTGGTGGTGTTGCTGTGCACGAGTGACGGAGGCGAGTTTTGCCCGAGGACCCAGCCGGATTTCCGTGCAGGACTCTCTCTGCTCAGGTCCATGGTGCGCTTGATCCATTCGCAGCATTTGCTGAACAGGTTTTTCCTGCACAGGATGTACACCCATGGGTCCAGGATTGGATTGAAGGATGCAAACCGGATGGCGAGAAGATCGCTGCGGTAATCTGGCTGCACGCCTGCGGCGATGTACGCAGGGCCGTAGAGCTGGTTGACAAAGATGCGAACCTGTGGATGACATACCACATGGTCAAAAAAAAAATAATCTAACAGTGAACCTCGTCATTAAACAAATAACTTCAGGAAATGTTTTTTGCTGTCTTTTCCAGAATAAGCATTAGCTACATCAGTCTTAACCCTAGATTATTAGCAATACGCTAGTTCACTTCCTCAGACTGAATATTGTGCTGCTTCATCACAATCGCTGACGCACTAAAACTCACCACCAGTATAAGACATTTCTCCTCAAGACATTTACAGTCACAGTTACACTAATATCACCAAAACGGAATTCATTTCGACTAGACATGACAAGCAATATTTACAGGGTCCTTTCTTAGCTAGCATGATTAAGCTTGTTAGCATGACGGATTAGCATTCACTGAGTCATAAGAGAAAAATCTCTCCAATTAGTCTTCTTATTAATAGGCAAGTTTTGGATTTAGAAGTAGCTTCATTATATCTTTCAAATGACATATGACTGCTAAATGCTAAACTGTGTTAGCCATCCTCTGTAAAGTCCTATTTTTTAGTGACTAAAGCTATAGATAGTTAGCAAGCAGGCTAGACAAACTAGCTAGCTAGACTGAGTAGAGCCTGAGAGACAGATGATTAAGTGGTTTTAACTGGAAAGTTAAGTCCAAATGATTAAAATTTAATGAAAAATGATTCCATGTAGCATTATTTAATGCATTTAATATCCTGAGAAGATTTCTTCAAGTCCTGTTATTGATGCAAAATGAAAATGTGTCCTAAATTACCAAAACTTTATAAAAATGGTTTTCAGTCAGTCTTGACAGAATGCTAAACCATGCTTCTACAGAAAATGATAGAAACATTGGATTTAATGGATTATATAAATATAGGATTTCAGAAATGTATCATGTGTTAGTTTTTTTTTTTTTTTTTAATGGCAAGAAATCTTAGAGGAGATGGAAATTCAAAAACCCAATATATTTAACTCCACAAGACACAAAATGTTGTAAAACTCTTAATTACCACATTAATTTATGCATACACTCTCAGAAACTCTACTTTTAGAGCTGGTACCACTTTGTGCCATCAAGGGTACTACTTCTTTAGTACTTTTAATGTGCATCTTTCACCTGGGAAGCTGCATGTGATGGAGGTTTAATTAGTAATGCTTTAAAGGTACATCATTGGTCCAAGTGTAGCATCTTAAATGGCTGTTAAAGCTGCACTATAATCACCTTTCCACGTGAAAGATGCGCACAAAAGGTACCACAACAGCAACAAGGAAAAGTACCTTTCTGAGAGTACCATTTATTCTCAGCCTTTCTGAGAATATAGACTTAAAGAGTAGGCTATGTAATGTGTTTTTTTTTTTAATCCTCACCACCAGAGGGATGGAGCAGATCAGGAACACGATTGTCATGAAAATCAGAAGCCAGAACATCTGGATCTCCGCTGCCGAGGCGACGGCGGGCAGTTTGCGGAAGGCGCGTCTGGATCCCGGGTGTCCCGAGTGCGCCTCGGCTCTGGCTGCTGCGGCGACGACGCGCGTCTTCTTGCTCATGCCGACCAGCGAGCGGCACACGGCGCAGTTACACAGCACCGTGACGGCGATCAGCAGCAGCACGAAGCCGCCGTACAGGAACGAGTACGCGGCTCCACGCGCGTCCAACGCGCGCCAGTCCAGGAAGCACCACGTCCCCGGGAAGTGCTTGGCGTGACGCCCGAAGCCGAAACTGGGCATCGCGCACAGCACCCCGTTCACCACGTAGACCACGAGCAAGGCGAGCCGCGCCACGGTACGGTCCACGTGCTGCGAGTAGAAGAACGCGTGGCTGATCGCGAGGTAGCGCTCCACGGCCATGGCGCACAAGATGGACATCCCTGCCGAGCCGAAGAACAGCATGGAGAAGGAGAAGAAGTGGCAGAGCGGCGCGCCACCGGGCCACCGACCCGCCACGTACGTCGCGATCACCACGGGGCTGGTGAAGCACGTCCCCAGGAGATCCGTCACCGCCATGCCGCACACCAGCGTGTAAAACGTCGTCTCCTTTTGCTCCCTCTTGGACACGCACAGCACCGCCACGGCCACCAGGTTCCCGAGCACCCCGACCGCGAACATGGTGGCCGAGATGACCAGCGAGCGAGAGTCCAGGCGCAGAACGCGCGGCGTCGTCGTAGGCGTCGGGGGCGCCGTCGGAGGGCTCAGGAACACCGCCGACGCGTTCGCGTGCGCGCTCAGCACCGAGTCGGTCATGTTTAAGATGAGAGTGTTCTCAAAAAGCTGCACAAGTGATCCGGGGAGAGCGCATGACCGTGTCCGGGGTTCACATTCCCGTCACACTGTACAGTGCTGAGCTGCAGGTGGATATAAACTCCAACACGGTCTCCACCTCCACACCACTACATCTCTGATGTCATCACAATCATGCACACGCACACGTCACCGGCTGCAGGTGGGCTTTTCTCATCCAAATGCACTCAAGACAAACTTATTTATTTATTTCTTTATTTATTAGGCAACCACTTTTATAACCTGAAGTTAAGTGCTTTTACAACAGTGTATTAAACTGCATTAAAAACATAAAAACACAGAAAAGGGAGTAAAAGTGTGCAACTCAACACACACTTTTAAAAAGCAAACTTTAAAAAAACATGAAAACTTCATTTGAATTTTTACCATTTAATTGAAAATACTTCCTAATTCTTTGAATAATTTATTTTAAAATATTTTATTATAATCATATTGCCTATATCAGCAAGTGTGTGCACTTATTTTTGTTCTTATTTTATGCTTGTGCATTCGATTACATTACTTTTAAAAAAAAAATAATAATAACATTCACTTTTATAATTTAATATCTATTTATATTTTTTTATTAGACTATTCTAAAATACTTTGAATTATTTAATTTTTATTATTTATTTATATTGTATATGATAAAATTATTTTATTTATTTATTTTTACAGTGTATAACATTTATTTATTTATTTATTTATTTATTTATTTATTTATTTTTTTATTTATTTATTTGTCACTTCTGATATACAACTCCACCTTCAAACTTTAGGCCATGTCTCCTACCTGCTAGTGTCAGAAACCACATCAGCAAGTCTGCTTGAGACGATCTGGGATGACTTTATGATGATTTAGACTAAACCAGTAGGCTAGCCATATACTTCTCTTAATAGTTAGCTACATTATGAAAAAAAAAAAAAACCTTGGACACAATGTTTGTTGGTTGATTGTCAATGTTTTTTAAATAATGCAAAAAATTGTGTATGTTTCATTGTTTGAGTGATTTGATTGAGTGCTGGAAATTTTTCCATTAATATTATTTCTCTTCCTGAAATGACATTGAATTACATTACATTCCACAGTGCTGTATAATTGTGACAAAGAACCCACACAGCGCTGAATCAAGAGACATCACAACGAGTAATTAATCAATTTCTCGGCAGGAATTCAGCTCTGTTTGTAATATTCATTAAACAGAGCCTTACAGGGATCCTCAGTGCTGAAATAATGATGGCAGAGATTAAAAAACTCATGCGTTATCATGAGGTGAAGATGTTTGTGCGCATGTAAGGGTACTCAGTGTTCGGTACTGTACAGGGACAAACTCTCACTCTTTATCTGGAAGCAGATAAAGAAGGTTAAGCTTTAAGATTTTTTAAAGGTCTAACCGTTTGTAGCACGCAAAATTGACCTTTAAATCAAAATTGATGTCAATAGATTCGATTGATTCTTTTAAATGAGCAGAAACTGATTAAAGTACAGGTTTAGTCCTAATCCGGGAGGTTTAAGCAGAATGGGGTTTTATTTAATCCTTATATGAGGCTTAGAAGATATTTTTACATGCATTTGGGCGATAGTCCAACAAATTCGTTGAAATGTTTACTGAGGCATTAGACCAGCCACATTTGTTTAAGTTGTGTATAATATTTCAACACAATCTGAATCTATATACATTTTCTCCTGAACCTCCTTTTCTAAAAAAAAACCCAGGCAATAAATCTAGTACACTGATTATTTCATATTTTACCACAGCACTGTTGAATTCTGGATTCTGATTGGTCAGAAGGTGTTGATTCATTTTCTATAACAGCAGCTCTGAGAGTAAGTTTGTATTAATGCGCTCAGTCTGATATGCTACCGTTTCTATAGTAACAGCTTACACAAGGAGAATAGTAAACAGATTAAAAATGTGTTATTTAACAAAGGGAACAAATGTTATAATCTTTGATATGGTGAACTTTTCTATAAGGAGACACATGTATGGAAGGAGTCTCCAGTGTCAGCACTTTGTAATAGTCAGAGGTAAAGCTTTAGGTTTTCTGACATCTTCAGGACAGAGGAGTTTACGCTTTTTTGTGGTTTCTCGTAAAAAAAACAAAAACAAAACAACAAACTGCATTTTTTGTCTCATTATCTTCAAGGCAGAGAAAAAAAAAGAGAGGCTAGTGAGGGAACGACTGTGTATAGCTGCTGTAACGTAAGTGAGAACAGGAACTAACTTGTTTTGCTAACATTCCACAACATTAAATGTTACTATAAATGGATAGAAAGTATGATGTGTTGTAACTGAGTAAATAAAAATTATAATTGTTGGCAAATTGCTGTGGTATAAGAGGAATAAAACACTTTGGCGTATGCTGTTGTAGGAAAATAATCAACTTTGCATTGGTAACAGTAGCTCCGCTTCATCACACCACACCGCTGTTGATTATTTTCCTGTAACAACACAAAACTAAACTTCTAATGTCAACTTCAGATATGATAATGATCATTTATCCCAGACTTATCCCAGTGAACCCCACTGTATTATGTTTTGTCATATTGATCTGAGTGTTTTAAACATCCGAATCTCAATACTCCGGCTAATATGCTGTATTATAGCCTGTCTTTGGCTAAAATCCTGTGCCTGTGACGTCCGAGCTTGAAAGGGAGAGAGTTGAAAACACCATGACCTTTGACCTCACATTATAAATAGCCAGGTATTCCGAAAACCTGATTACCATCTGTTCCTGTGTTTCACATACAGCACATAGCTAACTTTTTGAACAGAAACAACTTAATACACAATGAAATGTTCCGAGTGTTGCGTTTCTAAATAGAGATTTCTGCACATCTTTACTTCCTCTTTCACTGCAGTAATAATAATAATAATAACAATAATAATAAGTCTGTCAACCACCTGTGAGACAATTAAAATCCCGTGTTCCCAAACAGCTGTCATGTGAGCAGGTGATCTCAGAGGAATCTGACAGAGAGGTAGGACTTGGTGCTAAAACGGAGCTGTATTTAGCGACAAGGTGGATGTTATACGATCTTAAAAGACTGTGAGGGCACTGAGGAGGTTAAACCGTAGAGCTCTGGATATAAAAAGTGAAATTCAGCCCTAGTGTCTAATTTCTGCTCTCTAATGCATGTGCAATTACATCAACCCCTGTCATTATTGCTGATGCGCGCTGTTATGGATGGATTACAGTAGTACATGCGTATCAGCTTCGGTTTCGGCTCGTGGGAGTACGCAAGAGTAGTCTCGCAAGCTTTTTTCACATCTTTTAGCTGGCAGTATCTTATTTACTCACCATGGACTATTTCAAACAAGTAACCTTTAAAGAAGAAATGCTTCTTACTCACCATGGACTATTTCAAACAGATAACCTTTAAAGAAGAAATGCTGTGAACATTTCGGACTCATTCCAACAGCAATATCTTGCTCAGAAAAGCTCATTTTGTCAGAGCCAATCAGATTGCATCCTTTAAGATCCTGAAGCTTTTAGTCAGAAAAGTGTACAATTAGATATGATTAGAGGTATTAATACAATTAATACTTTTTTTTTCCAGGTAAAGAGCTGGTTGAAGCACCTTTTGTGCAACACACACAACATAACCATAACAAAGCTCTTAGTTATTAGCTAACTAACTAACTAACTAACTAACTAGCCTAGCTTGCTCTCAGGATTAGATTTATTATAATCAGTGATGCAGATGAAATAAAGATTGGTGTAACTCTGGTGATGAGGAGGTTGTTTGTCTTTGCAGTAGTTTTGGAGGCAGAAAATCAAGAGAATTGTATGCAGCTACAGTTAAAGCGGGACGTCACATTACGTACAGGTGAACCTCTCCCTCAAAAAACAGACATGTTGTTATTTCTAGTTGAATTGGAATATTGGAATATTGATAATGAAATATTTTCCACTCAGCGTGTTATAAAGCTCCTTATACTTACTCATATAAGATTCATTTTTCATTCCCATTTTGTATTTTCTTACTCGACCTCCTAACTTGTGTTGCGGTGAGTTCTGATTGATCGTGAGGTAGAAACAAAAGTACTTCACGTGACATGGCGCTTTTCTGAAAGTTGAACTTTGGAAGCTCTAAAACAATTTCTAATCATAATTGCAAATTGCCCAAATCCCTGAATTTTTGGTCTCAAATATTTCCTTCATGATTTGCCTAAATGGATCGGGAAATTTTCTTTCTGCCTTGTTGCCTAGATATGAAATCTGACTCGATTCATTTGATTCAGTTCAGCTAAAAGATTTGTGCAGATTGAATGAATCAGTTCACTCATTCGGATTTGACAAATTTGCCTCACTACCATTTTTTTGAATAGCTACTGATTCCTTCAAAATTTTTTTAAAATGACTAATAATCACCGTTATTTTGTGTTAAATTATAATATTCTTGTGCATCCATGTTTAGAAAGAATTTTTTTCACACCTAGAAGACAGACAAGACCAGCATGTTCAAGAGCAACCTTGTTTAAATATTTATTTTGTGCTTTTATTTTCTCAGGCTACATTTATCATCTGTAATGTTATAGCATTATTCCAGATTTGAGCATTTTGGATGGCTTTTTCTTTTTTAAATCTTGCTCCTCGAGCAGTTTAAGCCGCAAACCCAGCTCAACTTGACGTCAAAGCCTTCAAATACAAGCAAGACAAGCAGCGAGACTCTCTATTCTGGCACCCAGGTGGTGGAATGAATGAATTTCCTCCCGGCAGTGCAAACAGCTGAGACCGTCACTGTTTTTAAACACGCAGGCACTTAAATAATGGACTTGAACACAAAACAAAAAAAAAAACATTGATGCATTACTTACACCACAACAATGCAGGTCTGTAAAATAATCAGTTAAACGCTGTAAATGAAAACATTTTCCCAAGCAGCGATATAGCAGTATCATCCTTAAAGGTTCTTCTAGGTAGAACCCTACACCAGTGTTTAGCTATCATGAAGGGTTTCAAGTAGAATCCTTTTTTGGAAGCTAAGAACCCATAATTGTCAAATGAACTCTTAAAAAAAAGCCCAGATGAACCCATTTTTCTGCATTTCTGAGAGTTCTCCAAGGGCTCTTTAGATGGCTAACCTTTGTACGTTTCTAAAAAGGTTCTAGTTGGAAAGCCCTCTGTTGCAGGGTTCTACAAAAACACTTGCAAACCAAAGAACCTTTTAGATTTATGCTCGATTTCACGTGTGTAGTGTGTAGTGAGTAGTGTTCCTGAGCTTCAGGTTCTTCCTGTGCAGAATTTAACAGCTTTAAATTGAATTGTTGGCTGCGTTAAATGTATTGTAACGTCTCAGAAGAAGCGAGACACACCTCCAATATTCACTTCTTTTATTGCTTTGTTTTATTTGTTGTACATCTTGTAATTTAAACCAGGTGCTGAGAATCGTCCCCACAAGACAATAAACTTTATTATTATTACTCAGAGATTATTACACGATTACGTTTTTGTGACCCGAAAGAACCTAATCTCCAAATCAATAAAAACGTACGAAGAGAATTCACTTCTATGTAAAATTATGCAGCAGGCCGAGAAATGAGATCCGTGTGAAGGCGATGAAGCGTGCAGTATAAATGCAGCGGGCATATCAGTCCTCTGTAGGAGATAAGCGATACACTCTCCATCACTCACATCCATCCTGCAATCCGTGTGGGAGCATTTGAGCCCAGTGAGTGTTGATAATTCATAAAGAGGTTGTGGAGGTTGTGACACAATGCCATGGGGAAGCTGTGTTTCATTAAAGAGCAGCCACTCCACAGGTCGGCACACGACAGCAGTCATGAAGCCAGGAGTGGAAATCGAATTTAAAATAATGAAAGAATTCATCATATGTTGCAAGAAAGCCTGAAATCCTCATAGTCACTGTCTGTGTAAGTCGATTCCACTCTGCACTCACACACCTATACACACAGATATATATATATATATATATATATATATATATATATATATATACACACACACACATACAGATATATACATACAAGAAATTGGTGATTGGCCCCCTAGGCATCTCAGACTTGCGCACTTGTTTGCGTATCGACTCCAGACTATAACCTTTCACAGACGTCATCTCGTGTTCTCCCACGCACGTGAGCGCATTGCTGGCCCACTCTGTGTATGTGTATGTGTGTGTGTGTGTGTGTGTGTGTGTGTGTGATAGCGACAGATTATGTGTGTTTTCACTGTACAACAGGCTTGAGACAAATACCTCATGGATATGATTCCTTGTTTTTTTTTTTAAAATAAATTCTGAGACTCAAAGCCTTTCATAGTTCTCATATTCTTGTATAAATATTAACCAGCGGTCAAATCCGTGCAGAAATCCACGTTATCATGGAATGGAATTAGCTGTGAGGACTCAGAGGTCTGGTTTTGGGTGTTTTTGTGTACGTATACAGGGTTTTACTGGAACCACTGGGCATTTGGACAGGGAAAGCTGCTGCTTGTCTGTTTTAGTTAAAATGTAGACACTAGAAAAGTTTACAAGTTTACACTTTCTTATTAAATACTGTATATAATATCTTTTCCCTGGAACAGACTGCTCGTTTTGCATAAGTTTGTTCAATGAAAACAGTACATTTTTGTGTACATAGGCTGTAATATACAAAATCGTTCACATTTCAGATTTACAATAACTACTAACTAAGATAAACGATTTATTAACGGTGAAACTTCTACCTGATTGTGCATTAAAGAAGTGATAAGTCTTCAAGTTTGAGGCTGATAAAAAGAGAGTAAACTTCAGGGAAAAAACCTCCAAGACATTGTGAAATGTCCTGTTTTTTGGAGGCTGAATGATCTAAGTGGAGTCAGAACAAGCACAGAACTATAAAATAGTGGAGATTAATGTGAATAATTGATGTACACATTCAGCATTGCGATATATTAAATTATACGCCATGTTTCTGTAGTGTGGACGTCATTAAAATTTTCATCCTGGTCACGTCCCGGTCCGTGTGCGTCAGCGGTTTCTAGGTAACAGACACAACAATTGATTACTGACTAGATTAGGATTCGCTAATTTTTAAATTAGGATAGGATTACCTGTAATGTGGATTTATGAAAGAAAATTTCTGTAGTACAGCTCCTGGCTATCAAGTGAACGTTGCAGTGAACAGAAAACTGTACTGCAAAGTTTAATTTTAAAGAAATAAATGCATGAGGATGTCTCTAACAGCAGCTCTGACAGTAGTGCAGCTGCAAATCACAGGTTTATATTAATACCCTCGTTCTAATATGTTATCGTTTCTATAGCAACAGCTCATTCACAGGGACTCGTACAGCAGATGTTCCACATAAACGGATTAAAAACCCGTATAATCATTGATCTGGTGTTTTCTGTAAGGAGATGTTTATTTGATTAACATTTATGGAAGGAGACTCCAGTGTCAACACTTTGTAACAGTCAGAGGTAAAGCTGTAGCTTTCAGTTTTTTTGTCTTATTAACTTCAAGAGAGAGAAAAAAGAGAGGTTGGTGAGGGAAGGACTGTTAGATAATGGATGTTCCACTACACTAAATATAACTATAAATGGATAAAATAAATAAAAATCTGAATTTTTGGCAAATTGCTGTGGTATAAGAGGATTTCATCTCCAATTTCCTTACTTATTACAGTTTACTTCTCTTTATGGTTGTTTTTTATACACAGAAACATTTCATTTCGCTATTTTTGAAGGCATTGTTGCTTTCATGTCCTCACACTCCTGACAATATTACAGTATCTCTCAGCCCATAAGCTATAAAATATCCCCCGACTGTGAAAATGGGATATATGAAGCCACGATGTCAGATATAATGTAAAAACAGACTTGCGTGAGAGATATGACGTCAGAGTGGATCTCAGTGGAGTGAGAGATGAGCTCATTACGTCACAGCTGCAGCGCACAAAACCTCTTAGTGATCTAATGATCCTGCAAAGCAGTCAGACCAAATTGCAAAACTCATGTATCTCCCTGCTGGCTTTAACGCTCACTGCTCTCTCTCTCTCAGTCTCTCTCTCGGTCTCTCTCCCTCTCTCTCTCTCCATCTCTCTCTCTCTCTCAGTGTACGGTCACACTCGCAGATGAAGATTAGTGATCTCAGCATCTGTATCTCTGCCTTTGTTTCGATTTGCTTCTCCTATTTCCTTATCTCTGACCTCTCTTTCTCTTTCTCTTCTTACCTCTTTTGTTTTCCCCTCATTCCTCTTCCCCCTCACTTGTCATATTGAAATAAATTTACCATAAAAAAAAGAAAGTAAAAAATGAATCATGTCCTAGGGGTGGTCATAATCATAATCTTATTCAAATGGATATATCAGAAAGTAGTTCTTATTCACAATTTCCTGCATTATGCAATTTTTTTTTTTACCTCCCAGCAATGTGCCACTTGAGATTTTTAAAGAGATTTTTAAATAATAGGGGCTTTTAAGGCTTTCAGAATACTAGACATTATCATCCGTATAATATTAGGAATCTATTATGAAGCTGTTGAATACAAGTAAAATTTAAAGCAGACCCTATTCAATATCTCAAATCAATATAAATAAATATTTACAGCATTTATACAGTAATGTTAACTTACAGGAATGACACAGTGTGCTGTATTTTTTACAGGGTTTCATAATCATAACAGTAAATTGTTTTTCAGTTATACTGCTGTTTTCTCTCATTGATAAATACACTGTACCTTAACCAAGTGAAAAATCGAAAAATGTGTTTATTAAAGCAATCATTTCATTTCAGCTCCCATGAAAACATACATACAATCTTGAAATTGCACATTAAGAGCTTGCTAAAATGAACAATCACAGTACAAAAAATTGCTAAATAGAAACATTAAACAAAAATATTCAGTGAGTCTATTATGTAGCAATGCCTAGCCGGTACTCAAAGTGTAGCTGACTAGCAGCAAGCTAGCCCGCTAAGATTATTGTTATGAGAGATCATTTTAACAATCTTTCTAATACGTTAATCGTTTCTATAGTAACAGTTCATTAACAGGAACTTGTACAGGGGACGTGCCATTATTTGTAAACGTAAAAAAAAAAACGCATGTAATCGTTGATGTGTTGAAGTTTTCTTAAAATAAGGCGATGCTTATTTAACATTTATGGAAGGAGTCTCCAGTTTCAGCAAATTGTAGCGGTCAGAGGTAAAGCTGTAACTTTAAGTTTTCTGTCATCTTCTGGACAGAGGAGTTTATGTGTAATATTTTTTAATCTATTAACTTGAAGCGAAAGAAAAAAAGAGAGGCTGGTGAGGGAATGACTGTTTATAGCTGCTATAACATAAGTGAGAACAGGAACTCACTTGGAAACTAACTTGTGGAAATTAAATGTAACTATTAGAAATTGGTAATGGTTAGCACATTGCTGTGGTATAAGAGGAATAAAAGATTTAGTGATGTTCTGTTTTATTTATAAAATAGTGTTTTATTCCTTACTGAGTCACAGCAGTGTTACAGTAACTATAACAGTAAGCTCTTTTGATTCAGTATAATTAGAGAAGTGTAAATATTTTCCCAGAATACCTCACAGGCTGCTTTACTGAACACAGTATTACAATAGAATAGAATAGATATTATACAATTTCTTTACAGTGTTAATATGAAAATCTGAGCAGGTTTTTTTCTAAATCAATCCATACTCACAGAACAAATGTAGATCGATAGAGCGAGTATCACGACACGATGATGCACATAATCTAATAAAGTAGACAAATACAAAGACCATAAAATGAGTGTCTCATATCAGAGGTTAAGAAGTGCAGACTGTGTCTCTCTGAGCAGACACACACACACACAGACACACAAGTGGCCATTTTGATCCCTAAAGCTCTCTGAATTGTTTAAGCCCTGAAACTCATTTATTATTGATCTGTGCTGAGGAAGAAAGAGTGAAACTGAATGAAAGAGCTTCTCTGAAGCTTCTTTATCCTTTTTATTGTATTTTTTTCTTGCCACCTGCTCCTTCAGTCTTGAGTAAAACTGAAAGAAAAACTGAGGAGAGCGTAAGGGAGAGCTTCACTGCACACACAGTGATAAATAATAATGCTAAACTATATTCCGCCTCCTACACACTCGGGTTTAGGATACGCTAACGTTCCCTCAAGCCCAGGTGAAGAGAGATGCTCTAAAGTGGTGATCTAGAGACGAAGGAGGGAAAAAACCACTGCAGGTTTAAATCTCAGCTTTCATGCCTTTCACACTATCGTTATTGCAGTTTGGTTTTCAGAAACTGTCCTCAGACGAGTGCTCGCCAGATGTTTCCACACAGATGCTATAAGATGTTGCGCAGACAGTGATACTGAGGTCTCTCATGTGTGTCAGGGAGATGAGTTTGGCTGAGATTGCATTGTTGTGGAGGCTGATGGCTACAGCGGGTGGTGTGTTGTGATGTGGTGTGGTGTGGAAGATTATTGCAAACGCTCATCACATGGCTCCTGAATGCTGGAATGAACCCAACATGCTGAAAAAGCCAAGAAATAAAGTGTACACAGTTTCCCCTCATCAGCCGAGACTTTGTTTGGTGTAAGGAGTCCATATTGTTAAATATTCAAGAGATTCTGCATTTTCTCCCGAGCTTTCATGGTGGATTATCAGATTATCATTTTGGTAAAATGACAGATCAGCATTTAAGCTCATTATCCATCATTGGCGTTGATGAAAATAACACTCTGTGCCATGCTGTTGTAGGAAAATAATCAAGGACAAGGTGGTGTGATGATGCGGACTTACTGTTTCCTCACCAAAGCAAGAAGGAAGAATGTGGTAGTAATTTACAGTAATTTAAATTTTTGTAATTTACAGTACAGTATACAGAAACAAAGAAAAAACTTTCCAGTTCCCAAACACATCAGCGTCAGTAAGGAATAAAACACTCCGTGTCGTGCTGTTGTAGGAAAATAATCAACAATGTGGTGGAGTGATGAAGCGGAGTTACTGTCACCACCTCAAAGTTCATTTTTTCCAATAACAGCAAGTGTTTTATTTGCCAATAAGTACAATTTTTATTATTAATTAAAGGTCAACATGGCATACTTTTTATCCATTTATAGTTACATTTAATGTTGTGGAGCATTAATTAATTAATTGTCATTTTGTTGTTTTCATTTTTGTCATTTTGAGTTTTGTGGGCAAAGCTAAATGTAAAAGAATGTACAGACTCAAGTACAAAGAAAATCAACCAAATTTTGTAAATAAGGAGGAATTTTTTGTTTACTTTGGCGAAAACAACTTTTACACACAACTTTACTAAAGATTGATAAAGTGTTAGCAATTGTCTTGGCTAATTGGGTAAATCTGGAGGAGGGGGAAGGACATGTTTGATTTTTCTCAGAAATGTTCATTTAATGCAGAGAGTGAAACTCTCCAGGGGGAAAATCTAATTAGTGACTGATCTGGCAGCAGAGATGTCACAGAGGTCACAGAGACACATGGGACTTTTTACTTGGGTGATGTAAAGGTGTGTGTGTGTGTGTGTGTGTGTGTGTGTGTGTGCTGTCATTCAGTGAGTCATGTCATCTCAAAATGTTTCAGCTTCAGTTATTATAATGAAGTCTGCTTTGGTGACAAAGTGGAGAAAATGCGATTTGGTTGATTGAGTGAGTATAAAATGTCTTCATGAGATCTGTAGGAAGTTTAAAGTATCATGTTTCTGGGATTCAAATAAAAACGTTGCATTTCGTTATAATTACTATTCTAATTGGATCATCGATACGACAGTGAGTTAATAAGCCTGGTTTGTGAGTGATGTATGTGTTTATAATGAGAGTGAAAGTGAAATAAGGACTGCTTGACTAACTCCATTAATGCCACAGCGTCAGAAAACGGAAGCGAGCGATGCTTTTACCAGGCTTTAGAATAATTTCATCCTAAGTGCATCTCGCGCTGCCTTCCAGCACATTAAATCAATATTTTGTACTTTTGGGCTCCTTTGGGATTCATCAGCTTTCCACATAATCATGTTTCCTCAATATCAAAGAATGTCCAATTAAAAAACCTGTGTCTTCAGCGGAACTGAAAGGGACGGTGTGTTATGGACAGGGCAATTAGTGCTCTCGGAGACGGGTGTTCCGACGACAGACATGTCTCCTGCTCCGAACGTCGCTTCATTTCTGCATCGTGAACAAACAGACAACGGTGGCTGACTCAGTTAATGAAGGCCCTGGCAAAGTTCCTGCTCGTGTCGAGGACAAACCACAGCTGATTTATTGTTTTCTGCTCACAAATGAAGCGCGACATTACACTCACCCACTAAAAAAAAAAAAAATAAAAAAATCTGAATTTGAAGTCACCTGTTGGAATAGAATGAGTTTGGGATGTTTATGAAAGAGGGAAGTTACTTGTCTTTATGGCAGCAATAAAACAAACTGCTGGAAACTGGATCACAAATCAGTGCTATAAAATGCCATAAAATTAACACCACTCAGAATATATTGCAATTTAATTATCCCTTTTACTATACGTTCACACTAGCAGGTGACAAGTTTTAGTAGTTTGTCTGGTGTGGCTGTGGCCTGGCCTGAAATTCCAGTGAGAAAAGGTAATAGCTATATATATATATATATATATGTATATATACATCTTCTAAAGCTAACTAGTTAAACCCAAATGAAATAAATAACACACTAATCATTGTTTTGATTTACTTGTTAAATGCTCGTGCTTTGTACTAGCTTCGTTCTCAGATTAGCTATGTTACACTCACCAGAGGCACCGACGATCTCTGTTACTTCCTTTCCAGCTTTATTTTCCTTCGTAATGTGTCTATACATATTAAAAATTAATGAGATGTGACAGGATAAGATTAAGTTGTTTTTTTTTAACAGTAAATAGGAACTAATTGCAGGTAGGAACTAAAGTTCTGAGCGGAGAACTGAAGAAATGTCGGACCACATGCACCATAGGATTGGATTAGTATGAGGAATCATTTGAGCCAATCCTTTGGATTTGTTGCTCTGCAGTCATACCTAATTTGCATACAATTGAGAAAACCTAAATTCAAATGTAGCTTGTCACTGAAATTTCTGTCGCACACATACGTAGAAAATGCTATTATAGTAAAATAATAAGTGTCGGGTAGTTGTGATGGTTTGGTACGTTATGAAGCGAGGGCTAAATCCCACTGCAGCACTGTCAGCAGGTAGTCGAACGGCATTGTGGGTAATGTAGGAAACAGTTAACCAAAGTGACAATAGATCAACATGTCAAACAATGAATCTTATAATTCTTTTTAATGCAAATTTATGCAACTTTTATGCAGATGAGAGGCGACATGATGTTGCCTACTAAGAGAAGATCAATGGTTTGTTTATTTTTCCCCTGACTGTGAAACATTGATGGTGTTATCCACTGTTATACAGTACTGTGCAAAAGTCTTAGGCATCCTATTTATTTTATACAAATATTGTTATAGATGTTTATTTATGACTTCTGCATTATTGAGTCAGTACAGAAACATTTCCAAACATTACTTTTCCAACAAAAAATTCACTGTTACAGCAAAACGTTTGTTTGTCAGCTGAGTAAGTAAGATATTACATAACAGACCACTTTTCAGAAATGCTCAGAAAAACTTACCAGCTAATTTCATTAAAAAACTGCACACAGTGTATGTAGAAACTTTTAATTTCATTATTTTTGAAGGCATCTTTGCTTTACAGCATTTCTTTGCATGTGCCTAAGACTTTTATACAGTACTGCACTTTGGTACATCAGACCCTTTAAGCCTCGTAAAAATAAGCGACACAGAGTTTTAGATTTTATACAAAAGCATTTACGTCAGATTTGTGGTCCATTGGATGGGTTTATATATGTTATCTAGCTAGGGTGTGTGGATATGAGTGAAAACATGGCGACTGACAGTAAACAGATGAACACCCACAAGCGGATCGAAGGTGCAAAATCGCTGCTGGTGTGAATACGGCATTACTTGAATACATTTTATTTATAACCGCAGCCCACATACAGTACATATGTAATAGATTTGTTATTTACATACTTGCTATTGGTTTGCTGTTGTTTGAATTTATAACCCATTCTCCAAACTTCTGACAAGAGAAAAAATCTTAGCAAGTTAGCAAAGTATTCTTTTATTTAAATACTCAAGCAACTTGATACAAAGAGAATATGAATGGCAATAAGATAAACCGATCAGACATTTCTGTCCATATTTTACCCATATTTGTATTGAGGATGTGAAAAGAAAACACATCAAAGGCATATCAACGCATAAAAAGCTCCTTGTGAAAGCATTCTTACAGTTTATGACTTCTCGTTTCATATCCGTATCAGGTGACCTCATTGCCACAGCAGTTCTTCTTTTAGCTCTCACAGCTGGATTTTCATGTGCATGTGGCTAGCATGAAAAAGAGAAAAGCTAATGTTTGCTACATGTCACCTTTACAGGGATTACGACCCCTTTTTTTGGACGAATTGAATGAGTGAGTCAGAATACCAACTGGAAAGATTTAAAACTTTAATGAGATGGCGATGAAGCCCTTGGCGTGACTGTTTACCACACTGATTTCTCCAGGGAACCGTTTTACATCACGAGCCTGCTTTGCTTTGTTAGCTAGCTATTAGTGATGTTTACATGTTTATAACAAAAGGACTTGAATGCTGAGGTTTATTCTCAGATTTTATCCTCCCTGAGCTGCTTCTCTGCTGTGAATCTCACACCATTTCTCACTCTCTGTGAACTGATTTGACGGCTATTCACAGAGGCTTAATTAACAGCAGTCTTTTCTTCCTCCGCATTTGTGGTGCAATTTGTCAAAATGGAGATTGTGACGCAACAAATCAAACACGGTGCAGGCTGCAACCTTCTCTGACCTTTTATCTGCACAAAGCAAACAAAAGTACTGCGGATTTAACAGGTCCATGTTATCTCTTATGTGCCAGTGTGATCATTTGCGTCAAATGTGATAGTATTATTGAGTTTTGTTTGACTCTGTCAATTTCTATAGGCTACCTGTTCATTAGCAAAGCGTGTGCTAGTGTAAAAATAGATGTTAAAACCTCTCCTGTTTAGCATATCTGAAGCCTTTCATTTGTTAGACGTCTTTATCCAATATGAATACAATTCAAGAATATAGATGACATCATGACGTCTTTCTTTGTGAATTCAGAAAGGTATGGTTCCTGGGACCGAGCCTTAACTGCTTAAAGAAAAAAACACCCCAGGCAAGACAACTTCTCATACAAATTCATGAACTAAATCTTCGTAAAGGTTAAAGTACGGTTAAAGACAAAGCCAGAGGTCTTTTTTTCCGCAGTTGTAGATTTAATTCATGTGGAATCGAAAGATGTCGGTCTTGCTGATTACAAGTCTTAGAAATTCATCATGAGATGGAGCGATCGTCATTGATCTCAACATTTCACTTCACTGGCCTGAAAGGCATAATTGATCCAACCCCAAGTGAGAACAAAGACATTTAAAAAGGCGAGAAAGAGATGTCTCGGTCATTCTTTTAATAGAATGTCTGGTAGTGACGTGTCGTTTGTGAACGAGTCAGCTCTTTGAATCGACTCTTAACTCTGTTGAACGTTGAGACCCGACTCTCTCGTATACAGTGGGGTCCAAAAGTCTGAGACCAAAATTTTAAACAAAGTTATTTTTTCATTGAATATTCAATATCCTGAATATTTAATATTCAAGATTTCTGGGTTATTATTTAAAAATATTTGTGATATTGTGATATTTGTGATAAATTTGTGATATTGTTAACTCCTTTACTAACCCAGATTTTAGATTTAATTCAGATCTGTCTCTCTCTTGAAGTTAATAAGACAAAAAAAACGCACATGATGTTACATCATGTTACTGAGAAACCGCAAAGAAGCGTAAACTCCTTTGTCCTGAAGATGTTGGAAAACTTAAAGTTACAGCTTTACCTCTGACTCTTACAAAGCACTGACACTGGAGACTCCTTCCATAAATATAACAAAAACATCTCCTTACTTATAATCATGATACTTATAACTATATCAACAATTCTTTAAATCCCTTTATGTGGAGTGTTCACTGTACAAGTCCTTGTGAATGAGCTGTTCCTATAGAAATGATAACGTATTACAGTGAGCGCAGTAATATAAACCTGTGATTCACCGCTGCACTACAGTCAGAGCTGCAGAGAATGTGAACTATACATCGACTTAGACACAAGGCAAATGAAAATCGAGCGAGTTCTCTGCTGTCACTTGAAGGCTACAGTTTAAGAGCGTGCTTTGTTTGAGATACAAGAAACATCTTAGAAGCTGAAAGGGGAATGTTGTCTTCATTGTGGCATTGTTAGGATTCATTCTCGTGAAGACAGAATGAACACTACTGTGCCACTCAGGAAACAAATAACTTTTGTTCACTGTTTAATTTCAGAATAGTTGTACATGGTTAATTCACCAGCACTGCTGTCGAAAAAAAATAAATCCCTCCAAAGCTCCAGGCTTGAGCGTGCCTTCTCATTTACTGAAAATGTCCTTAATTGATCTCATGTGACCCTGACTGGAAACCCAAGGCTTAATTTCATTTCAGACTCGAGTGTTCCTCATGCCTGCTCCTCTCTCCACAGCACAACCTCACATCTGTCTTTGATTTATTGATCAGTTTTAATCTATAGCCCTCTAGTGCACATTTTCATACGATCAGATATACAGCCCTCTGACATTTATAGTAGCTGACCATTGAGTGAGTCAGTAAAGTAGTACACACACACACACACACACACACACACACACACACACACACACACACACGGGAAATCACAGGTCCCATGCAGAAACATCTATCAAGTATGCACTGTGAATAAACTGCATGAGGGACGTCAGAGTGACGCAAACAAAATGGAGAATCTTGAATCTTGAATCTTAAATAAATCCATTTTGTAAAAGGTTTTCTGGATTCCCAACACACACACATCGAAAAATATCTCCACATACGCAATGCCTATTGACACAACACAGTTTCATGCAAACATATGAATGGATTTCCACCACATCAGCATCTCCGCTAATCAGTCCTACATGACCACATTATCACAGTCAGTACAGACGTGTCTCGCTAAAGGCTAAAGAGCACCGAAGGCTCTCTCAGAGAAGTGAAGAACAGCTGAGCCTCCTTCCTCCTTCACCTTCACTTATTTAGAAGACAAAATATCTTGAATATAGTTAAATTTATCTTGTGTTTTTTATTATAAGATTACAATAAACCAAATATAAGATTATGAAACCTATTTTAAGTCATTTGGTTTACTCATTTTTTATTCTGTTGGCAGATCATTTTCGTTCTTTCTAAAAAATAAATGCTTAAATTGAGCAAAATGATCTGCCAATAGAACAAGACTATTTCAAGCTTGAAATTTAAAAAAATTGTAGAAATAGGTTTAATAATCTTATATATGGTTTATGGTGATCATATAATAGGAGATATGAGATAAATTTGAATATGTTTAAGATATTTTCACTTGCACAGTGAAGAAGCACCATGCACCACAGTTAAGACGGCAAAATCCCGCAGTTCAAGGCTATATATATTTTTATATCACTCCATATATAATAAATAAATACAGCATATTGTATTTATACAGTATTTTCAACAGCCTGTCCATGCGTTATTATGGACTATTGTGGACAGTATTTTTTTTCTATCCAGAACTTCTATCTTATCTAATAAAAAGAAACGTATGTATTTTATAAGAGCATTTATAACCAGATCACATCATCAAATATCGAAATATTTTAGCAGCACTTATAGGGTTAATAATCTGATGTTCAAAAGACACATTTACAGAAGCTGAGTAGTTTCGATGTGATACAATGTGACTCAGTTTTGTGTAAAAACTGTTTTTTGAATTTAATAAAAGCTAGTTTTGAGCAATGAAACCATGGTTATAAGTTTTTCTTTCATTTTTGGGGGTCAATCAGTAAATGGGAACTAATTACAGGTAGGAACCAAAGTTGTGAGTGGGGAACTGAGGAAACGTCAGACCACGTGCTGTGTAGGATCGGTCCGAGGAATCATTCGAGCCAATCATTTGGATTTTTTTTTTTGCTTTACTGTGACAAATCCAAACAATTATTTGTCATCATATCTAATTTGCATAGAATTGAGAAAAGAGGTGTGAGAAAGAGGCGTGGTAATAGTAATAGTTAATTTACTTGTTATTAGAGAGGCCACACCTCCTTCACTGTTACTAACAGACACAGTCACTTGATAACATTTCTAAATAATGAACACTAATAAAAAGAGCTGAGTGTGGTAGCAGATTTGACCAATACAGAGACATCACAATTCCTTCCATCACGTCACAGGACAATTTTCGCCTGGAAGCTTTTTTTTGTCTGTTCAGTTTGCTGAAAGCTCATTTGTCTTAAGATGAATGATGGGGAAGAAAAATTATGGAAGAAAACAGCAGTGGACACATTTTACATCAATTATAAGGATGAAGTGTTAAAGTAACCTTTCTTCTGTAAAGGTCATCGCTTTCTAGAGAAAGGCTTCTTCATTTGACCTTTCCACTGACACAAGGCCTTACTTTTCAGTTTTTTTACTTTCTAATAAAGTAGAAAGTTGCTTTGTGGCTCAAATGCCTGAAATAGAAAAAAAAAAGCGTCATCTCAAAGGAACAGTTCAGAAAAAATTAATTTACACAAGACATGTTTGGTGTGAAATGTGTAGTCATGTTAGAATTGCTGTAAGTACTGTAAAAAATGTCTGTCTTGTAAACCTCTAATGACAATGTCAAGGGTTGAGATATATTAGGAGGCAAGTGAACAGTCAGTTCTTGAAGTTGATGTGTTGGAAGCAGGAAAAATGGGCAAGTATAAGGATCTGAATGACTTTGACAAGGGCCAAATTGTGATGGCTAGACGACTGGGTCAGATCATCTCCAAAACGGCAGGTCTTGTGGGGTGTTCCCCGTATGCAGTGGTTAGTACCTACCAAAAGTGGTCCAAGGAAGGACAACCGGTGAACCGGCGACAGGGTCACGGGCTCCCGGGACTCACTGATGCGTGTGGGGATTGAAAGCTAGCCCGTGTAGTTCCGAAAAGCTCCTACAATGAGCACATGAGCATCAGAACTGGACTATGGAGCAATGGAAGAAGGTGGCCTGGTCTGAGGAATCATGTTTTCTTTTACATCTTGTGCACAGTCGGGTGCGTGTGCGTCACTTACCAGGATGCACTATGGGAAGAAGGCAAGCTGGCGGAGGCAGTGTGATGCTCTGGGCAATGTTCTGCTGGGAAACCTTGGGTCCTGGCCTTCATGTGGATGTTACTTTGACTCGTACCTCCTACCTAAAGATTGTTGCAGACCAAGTACACCCCTTCATGGCAACGGTATTCCCTAATGGCAGTGGCCTCTTTCAGCAGGATAATGACAAAAAATTGTTCAGGAATGGTTTGAAGAACATGACAAAGAGTTCAAGGTGTTGACTTGGCCTCCAAATTCCCCAGATCTCAATCGAGCATCTGTGGGACGTGCTGGACAAACAAGTCTTGCCCCAGCTTGCAACTTCAAGGACTTAAAGGATCTGCTGTTAACGTATTGGTGCCAGATACCACAGCACACCTTCAGAGGTCTTGTGGAGTCCATGTCTCAAAGGGCCAGAGCTGTTTTGGTGGCACAAGGGGGACCTACACAATATTAGGCAGGTGGTTTTAATGTTATGGCTGACCGGTGTATGTATGCACTACAAATTTTGTACTAGAGCTACAAAAAGCTAATTCATAGCTTCCAGTTTTGCCTCGTCCTCTACAGCATTGTGAAGTCGTTCAGTGTTGCAGTCAGGTTTTTGACACTGTAACAAAGTGTGTGTTTACGGTGACATCGCAAACAACTTTTATAATATGTTTTGTTTGACCAAACAAGCAGATCAACTATATCACTCATTTCTAACCCCATTTTATGTCAAACTATTTTACATGCACCATTTAATTTATATGAGAACTTACAGATCTTACAGTTATGGGTCTGAGCCGAGTCCTCCGCCATGTCGCAGTGAATCATGGGATGTTCTTGTTGCCAATTTACCAATCGATTTGAAGACACAAGAACGCACTTTGAGAAACCCTGATACCCCTAGACTAAACACCAGCGTCAGACTCAGGTAGGGGGCGTGGCCTAAAGTGTACAGGGTAAAATATTTCGATAATTAAATTGTTTTTATTACTCTGCTCTTACATGAAGGTGTGATGATTAAAACATGCTGTTTTTACATGATGCTAAACAGGCAGCAGTAAGCTTTCATTACTTGTCAGCAACACAAGCATGTCTTGATCAACAACATTTGGGGTAAAGAGGACATTTGTTTATTTTTTCCTGATTATTAGCTGACCATGTTTTAGCCCTCCATTAGTATCACTATCCATTTCCGTTCAGATTTTTTGTCCTTTTTTTAAAACATGAAAAAGCCCACAAGCTTACAAATGAGCCAAAATGTGCTATTTGTTTGAATATCCATAAAAATCAAACACAATGCTCGGATCTTATTTGTTATTCCGGGACACATTTAGAAAGCAGTGATGTTAATAATGTGTTCCCAGTGCGATGGCTCATTATTCAACGTGACAAATGAAGTAAACATCAACAGAGGACTTCATTAACGCGGCGCGGCGTGTCCTCAGCGTCCGGCCCATTTACCGCTGCCTTCCCGTCAAATACATCAGCACAACAGAATGTTCTTCAATCATTAGGCCAGAGTGATTTCCATCATCACGCAACTCTCTGTTTCAGCAGTTTTCCTGTCACTGATAAATCGGGATGAGTGCATTGTGTGATAAGGAGATGTTACTCTTTACGGATATACTGATGATTGTCTCAGAAAAAAAAGGATTGCTGGATATATTCTACAAAATCAGGAAGAAGCAACTAACTGAATTTCACAATTATATACCGCAATGCTGTTTATTATACAGTGTACTGTGATGACAAAAATCACATGTACTGTATACCTCACAAGTCTTTCTTTCTTTCTCTTTTTCTTTTAATCTTCCATTAATTTCTGTCCATTCCCTCTTTCTTTCCCCTTTTTCTTTTCTTAATCTTTTCTTCTTTCTTCCAGTCTTTTCTGAATTGCTTTGATTAAAGTTTGTCCCTGCACTAAAGTGCTACTTGATTAATTTTATCCTAGGACAGGGCAAAATGACAATCTACAACATCAGAAAGAAAATGGTTGAAACGGCACAAGATTTTGATGTGAGCTACGTTTTTAAAAAATCTTTTAAAAGCAAGGATATGGCTGGATTTTAGGTTTTATAAATCAATGCAAAACTTGGCAGGCTTTGAAAACACGTGGGACTAGATGTAGTATGAATAATGATGAACTTTCTTTTGCTATCTATCTATCTGTCTATCTATCTATCTAATTGGGTGGCAGAGTCAGCCTTTTCATCTCCATGCAGGAAAAAAGCTAAATCAAATGACCCTTAAATAAAGTTTCCACTGGCCGTAACAGCTCGTCTAGAACACATTTGCTCACACTTTAAAGGAGAGACAAATGAGAGAAGCAGGGGAAGTAGATGGAGATGTGTTGTATGTAGGTCTAAAGGCCCCGCCCTCTTCTCTTTCCCGTGTCACGGCCTCCTGTGACTGATGGCCTCACCGTCCACGCTGTCGAAGTTTAATGATGCGACGCCGAAGCATTCCGGGAAATTCTCTCATCTGTCTACGCAAAATGAGCCGTGATTACGAAATGCACAGCACACCAAAGTCTGCAGTACTGTCTCTAAAAAAAAGCTTTTCCTGCTCGGACTGTAGAGCTGCTGAAACTTTAATTACAATGTGGACATAAAAGAATAATGATTTTATGATGAGGAACAAATGTATAGTATATCAGCTTCAGTGAGTGCTGCCGTATATCATGAGAGCTGTAAACATGTTGGTGATTCAGAGCTTACATCATTCTCCAAATGAGCTGACAAGTTGCCTTGCAAGCTAATAACATTTCATATAAAATCCAATGTTCTGTCTATCTGTCTGTCTGTTTATCTTTCTATCCGCCTGTCTGTCTGTCTGTCTCTCTATCTGCCTGTCTGTCTATCTGTCTATCCGCCTGTCTGTCTGTCTGTCTATCTGCCTGTCTGTTTATCTTTCTATCCGCCTGTCTGTCTGTCTGTCTATCTGCCTGTGTGTTTATCTTTCTATCCGCCTGTCTGTCTGTCTGTCTGTCTGTCTATCTTTCTATTTGCCTGTCTGCCTGCCTGCTTATCTATCTGTCTGTCTGCCCACCTGTCTGTCTATCTGTCTGACTGCCTGTCTGTTTCCCTGCTTATCTATCTATCTATCTATCTATCTATCTGTCTGTCTAACTAAGGGGAGGCTGGTGAGGGAACAACTGTTTAGAGCTGCTATAACATACGTGTGAACAGGAACTAAAATTTTTCGAGGACGGTCCACAATATTAAATGTAACTAGAAATGGATAAAAAAGTATGATGTGTTGATTGTTAATAAATATTTTTAATAAATAAAAATTGTAATCATTGCCAAATTGGTGTGGTATAAGAGGAATAAAACACGTTCAGATGGTAGGTAGTAACTTTGCTTCATCACACCATCGCATTTATTGATTATTTTCCCATAAGAACACAACGCAGAGTGTTTTATTGTTTATATAATTAAATGCTGAATCTGGTTGTGGGTGTCTTTATAACCTGATGCTCTGTCAGCATTAATGCTGGTGTTAGTGTGCTAGGGTTAGTGGTCATTAATCTTTATCTTATCTCGTTGTAACACACTGTTCCAGAACTGAACACGACATTTGTTTTTTTTTTTTATGGTATCGTTTTGGTTTTCGTCTTGTGGTTCTCCTCCATCATGGCTGCCATGTCGCTCGCTCTATAGGAGACGTGTGAAAAATGAAATGTACATGTGAAAAATGAAATGTGCTTGAGAAAAATGTTGCCCTGGTCTCATGCTAGCTATGGTAGCTATATGGAAGAGAGATCCGGTGGTTTGCTTTTGAGTTTTTTGTTTAATTAAAGTGAAATGAAGTGGTAGCTTTTGGACGTGTCTCAAATTCATTCCTGTGACCAGTGTTTAGGCAATGAAAGAGAGCGACCCAATTAGGCCGGGAAGGGGATTACATTAATAAGAGCCCTAGGGTCTTTCTCGTATTGTTATTTTATTTCCTCACTTCCCTTCCTTGCATCATAGCTCCGCCCTCTGAGGACACGAGGGCAGGAGAAATCCAAGGCCAAAGGAGGCATCCTCGCTCACTGACGTGTCACTTTAAAATGAATTCACTTATTGATGACGTGTGCATTACAGGTTGCACCAGTGTTTCTCAAATGGGTGTAAGTGTACCTCTAGGGGTTCTCGGAGGTACTACAAATGGTACGTAACCGGAAAAGAATCTAGTTGTAATATTTTTCCCCAGAAATTAATTAAATGTAACTGGGACTACTGATATGATTAAACAGAGTAGTCATGTCAAGTCAAGTCAAGTGGCTTTACTGTCATTTCAACCATATACAGCTGGTACAGTACACAGTGAAATGAAACAACGTTCCTCCAGGAGCATGGTGCTACAGAAAACAACACAGAGCTACATAAGACTACACAGAACTAAATAAGACCTACACAGACCTACACAGAACTAAATAAGACCTACACAGAACTAAATAAGACCTACACAGACCTACACAGAACTAAATAAGACCTACACAGAGCTACACAGAACTAAATAAGACCTACACAGAACTAAATAAGACCTACACAGAACTACACAGAACTAAGTAAGACCTACACAGAGCTACACAGAACTAAATAAGACCTACACAGACCTACACAGAACTAAATAAGACCTACACAGAGCTACACAGAACTAAATAAGACCTACACAGAACTAAATAAGACCTACACAGAACTAAATAAGACCTACACAGAACTACACAGAACTAAATAAGACCTACACAGAACTAAATAAGACCTACACAGACCTACACAGGACTACATAACGTGTGCAAACAGCACAAGACAGTACAATAATTACTAAATCAGAGCAATAGGCACAGTAAAGGACAGTTCATTGTTGACCAGTACACAGTTCTAGTGTGGAATAAAGTGCAAAAAGATCTTACAGTATAATAATAAATGCTGTAGATGTAAACATAACATACTAGTCAGCAGCAAAAATGCAGGTGGTCAGTACAGTATTTTGTTTACGTTGTTTTATCAGCAATTTAAGAAAGAATTGAGCAAAAAATTGCAAAGGGAGTGGGATGGTGTTCAGTTGAGTATATGTGTGTGTGTGTGTGTGTTGTCAGTTCAGTCTCTGAGTGTTGAGTCTGATGGCTTGGGGGAAGAAACTGTTGCACAGTCTGGCCATGAGGCCCGAATGCTTCGGTACCGTTTGCCAGACGGCAGGAGGGTGAAGAGTGTGTGTGTGAGGGGTGTGTGGAGTCGTCCACAATGCTGGTGGATTTGCAGATGCAGCTTGTGGTGTAAAAGTCTGTGATGGAGGGAAGAGAAAACCTGATGATCCTCTCAGCTGTAAAAGATTAAAAAAATAACACAAAAAACCTGAAACACAAAAACTATTGCTTCTTTAGTTTTGAGATCAATGTGTAGGTATATAACATATATATATATATATATATATATATAAAATATATATAAAATATATATAAAATATATATAAAATGTACAACATCAATTTTACAGCAATACACAATCTTAATGAATTATTATGATATTAATTAATTATTGATTAATAATTTGTGCATGTAAATACAGCTGCACTTCTGAGTAGACCTGCGTTTTAAAATATTGTTTTATAAGCTAAAAGATTTTTAATTGTTTTAATAATATTGTTCTTTTTTTTTTTTTGTGAGTAGATTTTAAACGCACCCAGGTTGCCAGGTCCAACTTCCAAAATTAAACCTAACCAGAACCTTTAAAAGGTTGTATTGAACTGCAGAATCATTGTTATCATTGCCAAATATACTGCAACATTAATATAATTTTCCTGAAGCAGCCTTAAAATAGTGCACTTTTCCTCAAGGTATATGTTGTAAAATAGTCTTGTATTAGAGTCTCTTGGAGAAGTAGTGAGGCTTTCATACTTTAAAAATAGTCTGTTATGTATTTTTTTTTAAATTAACTTCATGTGCATGTACTACAGTATATATGCACATTCCTGTTAACTGTATTTATAAACACAGTCCACAAAAACAGACTATAATTTTAGTTTTTGCATTAAAAATCGCAGTAATTATTAAATACACAATAAATATAGAATTACATGTTAGCTAAATATACATTCCCAAACCCAGAAACAAGCAAATGAATAAATGAATGAATAAATGAATGAATGGATGAATGAATGGATGAATGAATGAAAGTCACTTAAGAAACACGGCGCTGGCAACCCGGCCTTATGCGCTTCCGCGCCTGTCGATGACGTAACCGTTTCTTTTTACGGAAGTTGGCGTTGATTGGTTGTGTATTTAAATGCCCCGATCTGATTGGCTGTTCCAGCTTAAAGCTTTCAGTTTGAAATTTGCGGCGTGTGTTTGTTGCTGTGGTGAAGTGAAGCGAGCCGGGTGAGTTTATTGTTACTTTATTGTCTTTTTTATCACAAAACTACAGTTTGACGACTAAAGCTTACTGTTTAAACTTCTCAGGGTGAAAATAGCAAAGCTATAAATTCAAAAATATATCTGTTTAAATGTGTTTAAATCCCCCAGATGCTGAATTTGTTAGATTTCTGAACATAATCAAACCCTAATCATGAAAGATTTAACAAAACATACATTTCTCCTAATATACACAATGTAATATATGTAAATTAAAGTTACTTATTATTTCATATTAATTATTAATTCATATTTTGAACATGACTTATTTTCTATTTATTATTTTTAAATATAACTTGAATCAAAGACAAGAATAAAAATAAAATAAGATTTTTAAAAAAAAATTACTTAAAAAGCTTTCTATGTTTAACATGATTAATTCATAAATTAATATTCAGGTCTAAATATGAAATCTTGCACAGCTAAATGTTTAATACCAGCAATTTTCAACTACTAGGAAGATTAGTTTGTATACAAGCGCATGTAAAAATGCATTAATACTAAATAATAATGTGGTACTGAGCAAATAATAAATAAATAATGAAATAAATAATAAGAAAATGTATTTATTATCCACACCAGTGTAACTGAAAAGATTGAAGTGGGATCATTATTAAGCTACTGATGAGCTTCAGGTGTGTTTGTGTGTGTGTTGAGGGAGAAAGTCAGAGAAAGTGTGAAATCCTGGTTTAAGAAAATGTTTGAATTTAAATCAGGTGAGCAAAACTATAGAAAATTACAAACACTGCATTTTCATAGTGATTATATGTTGTATAAAATATTTAACCATGTTTAGGAGCACTGAGGAGACATGTGTGAACAGGTTTGGAGGTTAAATTGAAAAACAATAATAATAATAATAATAGGGATGCAGAAATGTAGTATAAATTGAGTATAGTTTTTGTGTAGTGGTGCAAAGTATTAAGTTGTTCTCTGCACTAGTTCTGTACTTTTCTGTGTAGAGTGTAAACTCAAGCGGCTGCTGTTTGTCGTTTGTCCAGGGTCCGGGATGCTGCATGCGGAGGATGGAGCGAGGCTGGAGTGCGGTGTTGCAGTGGAGCGTGTGAGTGGAGCATCAGCAGGTCATGCGGTACAGCGCCGGGTTCTCCGCCGTGCTGTGGTCACTCTGGGCCGGGACGAGTTCCGGGAGCTGGTGCTGCGCGTTCAGGACGTCCGAGGTGGACCCCATGAGAGCTTTGCTTTACGTAGTGACTTCCGGCTCTTCACACGGTTTGTCAAGGATGGCAAGTGCACGGTGAACTTCCCGCAGAACAACGTGCAGCTCCTGATCTCTGACTGTCCACCTGACCGCCTGAAAACCTTCCTGAAGACCCTGAGTATAAAGCACGAAGCCTCACGGGGCAGTAACCCTGTCAGTGAAAGGGCCCGGATGCGGGCGGGTGTCCCGAGAAGCTTCGAGATCATCAGCCCTGTGCAGCAGAAAGACATCCAGAAAGCCAACGAGTTAAGGAGCAAAGTGAACGCCCCGGTGCAGGTGAAAGCGCTGACGGAGAGCGCTGTGAACAGAACAGACGTGCGACAGCAGCTCAAACGACCCCGAACGGACAGAGACACCAGCTCGGTATGATCCTCACTGCTTCAAGATAACGTTTTAGATGCACATCAGACATTAATCTCCCGCTTACGGACATAATCAAGGGATAAAACACATCTTCACATAGTTTGAACAAAAACATACAGTAATGAATATTTCATTTAGTGAAAGAAAAAAAAAAACCACAGTCCATTGAGGGATTTGGATGAGACTAAAATCCCAGAGATCCTCCGGTAATAATTACATTACACCACTTCAACAAGTAAAACTAATCCTGTCTGAATAGGGAGAGACACGACCTTATCATCTGAGTCCGGGTCAGACTTTAGGCCACGCCCCCTACCTGAGTTTGGTGCCGGTGTGAACTGACGCTGAACTGTGTTTTAAGATAAAGCTATGACTTTTCATCTCTGATGTCTTTTTGTCCAGGTTTATAGATATTAAAGTATCATACAGAGTCAGAAAACACACAAATGAGTGTTTTGAAACACGGAACAGCTCCACAAAGCTGATTTAGTCCATGAAGCTAAACTGGAGGTTATCTGCATCCATTACTTGTTGGCTACATTGGCTTTGTATTTTCAGTGCAAACCTAAACACTCAAACATCACACACACACCAAACATGTCTCATGAGTCGTTTAGTTTGGTCTGAACGTTAAACCCGCGTTCTGGTTCTCGGTGTTCCAGGTTAAAGCTCTCCATCCTCACAAGAAGCCCGTCCTGACGTTGCCAGTTGCACAAAAACTCAGCAAAGAACAGATGGCGGTTCTGAATGCAGTACTGAGCGGGAAGAACGTGTTTTTCACTGGAAGTGCAGGTATTTACATTTACATTTTTAGCCTTGTCTCAAATCCAAGTTTTGGTTCCACGCAGGTTCCCATCCTAACACTGTGTCCGTGACACACAAGTTAAACAAGACAGAATCTTATTTTCAATTTAAAAAAAAAATTGAGGCATGTTTTTATTGATAATTAGTCTCAGCACATGCACATGATTAACGCGAGTGTGTTATTTGGGACGGGGCCCTGCACACACTATATCTGCTCCTAACACACTAACATTCTGCTATGACTTGTGTTGTGAGGTACGGGGAAGTCCTTCCTGTTGAAAAGGATTGTGGGATCTCTGCCTCCTAAAAGCACGTACGCCACGGCCAGCACCGGTGTGGCTGCCTGTCATATAGGAGGGACGACATTACACAGTTTCGCAGGTCAGAGTTCACTATGTTTCTGCGCTAATGAATGGATGGATGAATCATGATGGATGGATGAATGATGATGGATGGATGAATGATGATGATGGAGGGCATGTGGCTGGAGGACATACACTTGAGATTTAATGGATGGATTTGTTGGGGTTGGGATTGGAGGATGGATGTTTAGATTGGAGGGATGGATGGATGGTGTTGGATGATGAGATGGATTATGTGTGTGAGAATGGAGGATGAATGATTGGGATGAGATTGGGATTGGAGGATGGATGGATGGATGGTGTTGGATGATGAGATGGATTATGTGTGAGAGAATGGAGGATGAATGATTGGGATGAGTTTGGGATTGGAGGATGGATGTTTAGATTGGAGGGATGGATGGATGGATGGATGGATGATGGATGATGAGATGGATTATGTGTGTGAGAATGGAGGATGAATGATTGGGATGAGATTGGGATTGGAGGATGGATGTTTAGATTGGAGGGATGGATGGATTGATGATGTTGGATGATGAGATGGATTATGTGTGAGAGAATGGAGGATGAATGATTGGGATGAGTTTGGGATTGGAGGATGGATGTTTAGATTGGAGGGATGGATGGATGGATGGATGGTGTTGGATGATGAGATGGATTATGTGTGTGAGAATGGAGGATGAATGATTGGGATGAGTTTGGGATTGGAGGATGGATGTTTAGATTGGAGGGATGGATGGATTGATGATGTTGGATGATGAGATGGATTATGTGTGTGAGAATGGAGGATGAATGATTGGGATGAGATTGGGATTGGAGGATGGATGTTTAGATTGGAGGGATGGATGGATGGTGTTGGATGATGAGATGGATTATGTGTGAGAGAATGGAGGATGAATGATTGGGATGAGATTGGGATTGGAAGATGGATGTTTAGATTGGAGGGATGGATGGATGGTGTTGGATGATGAGATGGATTATGTGTGAGAGAATGGAGGATGAATGATTGGGATGAGTTTGGGATTGGAGGATGGATATTTCAGTTGGATTTGATAAGATACAGTGAATGTTTGGATTGGATAATGGGATTGGCTGGATGATTGCTTTGGATAGATAGATTTGGATGATGAGGATTGGATGGGATGGATGATTAACTTGGGGTTGGATGAATGAAATTGTAATAGTTATATGAAATTTATAAATATAATCCCAGTTCCAGTCCAGTGAACGCTGCATGTGTCTTGCTCTCTGATTGGTCAGGTATTGGCTCGGGTTCGGCTCCTCTGGAGCAGTGTTTGGAGCTCGCACAGCGGCCGGGGGTCCTGCAGCACTGGACCAGCTGCAAACACCTCATCATCGACGAGATCTCCATGGTGGAGGCCGAGTTCTTCGACAAGCTCGAGTCCATCGCCAGGCACGTAGCTCCTTTAGTTGGCGACCGAAACATCACATTTCACCCAAATGTTATTAATAACTTTTTGTAAAATTCATTTATCCTTATTTGCAGTGAAGGAAAGAAAGAAAGAACAAGCCTGTCTGGTTGCCATGGTTACCACAGTGACTGAATCCTAGCACGTTCAACTCGCACACACTTTCTTTTCAATTTCTTTTCAAATTGGCAACAAAACAATAGTATAATGTTAAGAAATGAGTTTGATTATCCTTTTATTTAATGTCTACAAAATCATTTATTTAAACCAAAATGTAATACAAAAATGTTACTCAGTATAAAATCTCAACATCAAATCACTTGCTTTCAGTCAGACTTTGCGACTGTTATTTTTAAACAATTAAAATTATAGTTATTTTTAAAATATTAAGATATTGTCATACTAGCGATACATCATTGTGAGACAATTTATCACAATATCGATATCATATCATCATATTGCCCAGCCCTAATCTCTATGCAATAGATCTGGCTAATTTCTTCATTTCAAGGCTCTGGTGATGTTTTTTTCTGGCCCTGAAATTAGCACCTCCATCTCCAGGCAGAATAAACAGAGCTGCTCAATTCTGCTGTGTTTGTTAAAAAAAAAAAAGTAAAATGAACCTCATTAATGTTTTACACCACAGAAAGAAGAGGAGATTGGGGAGATCGCAACTTCTAGTTCTTTTTATTTATTTAATCTTATTAGATTAATTTTTTATTTTAATCTAGTTAATTTGTTATATTTAATAACACATTTAATAAATATTGTTTAATTTATACATTTATAATACATTGAATATTTATATTTTAAATGGTTCTTACCAAGTGAGATTGCAATACCAAGATTTTTTTTTTGTTTTTTCCTTTCCCCCCTCCTCATTTATTTATTTATTTATTTATTTATTTATTTATTTATTTATTTATTTATTACTAATTTATGTATTTCGGGTTAATTACTGTCTGGAAGCTCACTCAGGTGTACGTGCTAAAATGAAGATGGTAAGGTAAATGTCTGCTTTGCTGTCGAGTGTTTCTGATTCAGACCTCACAGCGCAACGAGGACGTTTATTACGAATTAATGACTCTGAACATCACACAAGCTGCAGCGTTAGGAGAGAGGAACGTGTGTGTGTGTGTGTGTGTGTGTGTGTGTGTGTGTGTGTGTGTGTGTGTGTGTGTGTGTGTGTGTGTGTGTGTGTGTGTGTGAGATGACTAAATGAGCTCTGTGCTTTTGGTGCTTGTAGGTCAATTAGAAGATCCACGGAGCCTTTCGGAGGAATTCAGCTGATCGTGTGTGGAGATTTCCTCCAGCTTCCTCCCGTCACTAAAGGACACGAGAAACCCAGCTTCTGCTTCCAGGTGAGAAACCACAGAAACACGGCGTGATTTAAGACCAATCTCCCTGAATCCTCTCCATAGTGTTTATTTGCTTTGTTTTATAAATCACATTTATTTGCAGTACTCCAGCACTCAGCACTGTTACTTTTGCTAGTTTTATATTTATAATTTGAGCTTTTGTGAGGAATTATTTTATTGAATTTGTATTAAATGTATACTTTAATGTTGTTTGTTTTTTCTCAGCTACAATTCAGCTCTCCCCAATTTATTATTACTTTATCTTTAACTACATATTTATTTTATGGACACTTTATTAAGGTTTTTAGATTTTTTTTTTTGAGTGATTTATTTATTTTATTTATCTTCTATTAAATCTAATTAAATCTAATTCTATTAAATATCTCATTTTAATGGTTTTTTTTTTTTTTCAAAGCTACAAATCTGCTTTACCCAATTTTTTACTATTTTGTCTTGAAGTACATTATTTTATGATCAATTATTATTTATTTATTTTTTGAATTTCTGATCAGTTATATATTTTATTTAATTTCTAATAAACACTGATCTGTCTGGTGCTACAATTCCTCACTTTACTCAATTCATTATCCTTCTTTTTATCTTAATTGCTTAATTTTTATTTTAGAGTTATTTTTTGGAGGGAATTTTTTTTTTAAGTTACATTTGTATTTTTTCTTCCCTTATGCTGTTCTATTTATTCGCCATTTTTCATTTTTATAAAGGTCCATATACGTGCATACATGTCTGATTTAGATTTTTTCCCTTAGGTTCTTAGGTTCATGCTCCGTCATGGAGAGATGAGACTTATTAAATGCCACTCTGGATGTTGATCTAATTATTTTCACAGAAGCCAAAAATAAAAAAGGCTTAATGGAGACCCATTTCATTACTGAACTCATTTTTAGTCTCTCTCTGGTTTCAGTAAACACTCACTAGTGTTCCTCAATTTAAAAAGAGATATAATTAGGGGGGGAAAAAACTAAAGTGCTTCCATGTGGCTGTGATGGAAAAGCTGGTGAATTAAAGGATAAAAGATGAGTGTGTCTCTTCTCTTGTTGCTTAGGAACATGAATTATTCACATTTGGTTTTGTTGCGCTTTTATATTAATTAGCGATCGCTTCGGATTGGTCAGTTAACTGTGCGCTCGCTGTTCCACAGGCGAGGAGCTGGAGGAAGTGCATCCACGTGAACATGGAGCTGACGGAGGTGCGCAGGCAGACGGACCGCACCTTCATCTCGCTGCTGCAGGCCATCCGACTGGGCAGGTGCTGAAATCTGTATACAGCCATTCTGTGTTCTTTGCCATGCAATCGAGCACCTGTGATCCAGTGCTTCCTGTTTTGTTTTTTGTATTTTTTTTTTCCTCCTCCAGAGTCACTGAGGAAGTCACTGCCCGGCTCCTGAAGAGCGCCAGTAACCCCATCGAGCGGGACGGTATCGTAGCGACCAGGCTGTGCACACACAAGGACGACGTGGAGCTCACTAACGAGAACAAACTCAAGCAGCTGCCAGGTTTGTTGGAAACGTCTCAAGCTGTGCACATCGACACATCTCCTGTCAGGTGTCGATGTTCCAAGATGTCGGGGTTCTCACGAATTCAGAACCGTGAATCAATAGTGTGAGTCTAAAAATATTCTCCAGCGTGAGTAGGTCAGTAAATTTCACACACGTTTCACCTTCCGCTTTTAGGGCCCTTACGTGTGTTCGAGGCTCTGGACAGCGACCCCATGCTGGTTAAAACCATCGACGCACAAAGTCCAGTGGGTCACACGTTACAGCTGAAAGTGGGAGCTCAGGTGAGAGCTAGCACACAACTGTAGCTAATTTACATCATATTTTAAAGTTTAAACACCTGAATAACTTTTTTCTTTTGTCGTTGTTTAGGTTATGCTCACCAAGAACCTGGACGTCCAGAGAGGGCTGGTGAACGGTGCGAGAGGTGTCGTGGTTGACTTCCTACCAGGAAATCAAGGTATAAACCAAAGTGCTGTTAAATTTTTAACAGGTTTACATCAATGCGCTCGTTCTAATACATTATCGTTTCTATAGCAACAGCTCACTCACAGGGGCAGACACACCATGTTAAAAAATATGTGAGATCATTGATACAAGTTTTCTGTAAGAAGTTTATTTAACACTTATGGAAGGAGTCTCCAGTGTTAGGGGTAAATATGTGAATTCAGGACAGGGGAGTTTTCTCTATTCTCTGTAACATAAGCTGTGTGGGTTTTTTTCAGGTAGGTAGAGTATCCAAAATCTGTACTCAAGTAAAAGTACAAGTACTTATGGAAATATTTACTCAAGTAAAAGTAAAAGTAACAATCTTAACAGTTATTTGAGTAAGAGTAAAAAAGCATCCGATGAAAAAACTACTCAAGTAGCTAGTTACTAGTTATTTCTGATCTGATTGATATGAAGCGAAAACCCTGAATTTCAAACTACTTGGAGAGCTTTCACACACCTCTCCTTGAAAGTCTCTTTGTTCTACTTATATAAAACCTAGGTTGAAGTAAAGTAGCCTAGCTCAGTCCTCTGATGGGCACATTAACATTAATCTGTCATTTGCAATAAAATCTCACACACACCCAGATGTTTTTCTAACAGTTAACTCTGTCTTTATTTTCACATTCACAACACTAACTCAGCATCTGCATTTAAACAAGCTAACAGAGAACAAAAGAGAAGGTGTGTGTGCAGTGTGTGTTTGTTATTATGTTTGTGTATGAACTTGTTTATGTGTGTTTGCGCTTCAGTATGTGAATGTTTATTTGGTCATATGTTCTTTCTTGAACAATCTGTTTTTACAGAATTTTACTGTTGAACTTCAGGAGTGCCCATAGTTACCAAATTACCATTAATAGGGTTCAAATAGGCACAATTTTGACACGTACCGCTACGTGTGCACAACATGCATCGCATTATGAAACTATTCTTTTTGACATCTTGGAGTGAAAACATAGACTGAACTTGAGGCCACGGGTCTCGCGCACGTCTTCCTCTGCTTCAGCCATCATCTTCCAACTAAACGTGCGCTAAACGTAAGCGGGAGATGCGTAGCAGCCTCTGGCGAAGCAGCCTCTCCAACGTCTCACGAGACTTGCGAACAAGTCATGTAAACTAATTATGTAAAAAATCTCATATTTATTACCATTTGACAGTAACGGAGGAACGCAGCCAAATGTAGCGAATTAAAAGTAAAAATTTTTCACTAAAAATGTACTTGAGTAAGAGTAAAAGTACACATCTTTAAATATACTCTAAAAGTACAAGTTACCCAAAAGATTTACTCAAGTAAATGTAACGAAGTAAATGTAATTCGTTACTACCCACCTCTGTTTTTTTTTGTTTGTTTGTTTGTGTTCATTTGAAGAGAGTGAAAAATAGAGGCTGGTGAGGAAACGACTGTTTATAGCTGCTATAATGTACATAAGTGATAAAGACTAACACCCTTTCATGGACATTAGGCCTCGTTTATGAAGCTAGATACAAACAGATTTATTCATAAATCATTCGTACGAGCGTTTACACAAGACCTGCGGTATTCATGAAAATCCTGTAAATTCTGAAAAACGTTCATATCCTACTCGTGCTCCTGAGTGTGTGTAAATTTACACACAAGTAAGAAGACTAACTAATATAAACCTCGACTTGATCGACTTCAGATCATATAATCTGCATGGATTACTGCACTTTTTATATCTGGAATATTCTGTTTAAACAGTTTAAACTGTTTGTGTTTATGACGTTTCCAGCGTTTAGCAGACGCTTTTATCCAGAGCGACTGATAGAAGAGCTTTAGAGTCTCGATCAGAAACACGTCCTCATGCTAGTTCACTCGCTCAGGGACTCAGAGCTCCATCCACAACATTTAGAGAAAACCAGTTATTTTATTTTATTGGCTTTAAGTAAAGAATTTAAAACGGTAAAGAAAGTGAACCAACACGAACCTGTATATTAAGACATATAAAACTTATTATTCAGTTGTGACAAAAGAAATGGCGCCCGTCTGTATGCACATAGCCGTAAGCTGTAAACAAATGCCTCAGCTGATGGAAGATTTATCAACTGATTATTATTATTATTATTATTATTATTATTATTATTATTATTGGCATAGAAGTGAGTCAAAATATCTTCCACTTCTGCCTTTCAGGCTTTACCCTGATCATTCATTTCATGCTCCTAGCTGTCTGTGCACTTGACCTTTTATGGAGTTTTGTGGGTGTCGCTACATGCAAATGAGCTGTTTCAGGAACATGCTTTGCTCTTTGCACTGTATAGAGTATATATTGTATATATTGTATATATTGTAGCTATAAACAGATACAAAGTACAGCGTGTTATTCTATAATAAATAAAAAAAAATTTAATTATTGCCAAATTGCTGTGGAATAAAATCACTTCAGGTTTTAGAGGAAAATCATGAGCTTTGGAGAGGTAAGCGTAGCTCCACTTCATTGCTTCGCTCTGTCGTTGATTATTTCCCGACAACAGCATGACACTGGAAGTTATCGGCACTTTTTTTTGTGTTTGGGAAGTGGAAAGGTGTTTTGTATATTTCTGCTCATTGTACTGTAACATTTAATGTATTTTTTAAAAAATAATAATGTACTTTAGGACAAAATTCGCAGGTTCTTATATATAGATAACTTTTATTAAATTTTATTGCTGCTTTTATTCTTCTCCCTGCTACAGCTGCCCTCGGACTAATCTTGTAATGTAATAATCTAATCATCTGGATGTCCTGTATCTGGCTCTCTCCATCAGGCCTCCCGAGAGTGCGCTTCCTGTGCGGTGCTGTAGAAGTGATGAAGCGCGAGCGCTGGACGTTTAAAGCGGCTGGAGGCGTGTACCTGAGCCGACAGCAGCTCCCATTAAAGCTAGCCTGGGCCATCTCCATCCACAAGAGTCAAGTGAGAGCTCTTCTGAGTCATAAATGATATTGCTTTAAGCCACTGATTCATACCTGGTGCACTTCTATTGCATCTGTATCTCTTTAGTCTCTTTTTTTTTTTCCCCCCTTGCTGACGTCTTGACTGTCCATATCTGTTTTTTGAAAAAAAAGATGCAGTGACTCGTTCATTTGCAGCAATGTTTTAGCACTAGTGTAGATTGCAGATTCATGTTTCTTTCTTTCTTTCTTTCTTTCTTTCTTTCTCACAGCAGCATTGCGTCAGTCACTTTAGCCAGTGCCTCCAGGCTGTGCGCCACTAGCACTAATGGCTTTCAATTAGCCAGAGCTGGCTGTAGATGGAGCTCAGTGTAATTAGGCTTATTAGCTACAGATGGAAGTGTATCATGCCTGCTTTTGATCGTTTGGTCCATGTTTAAATGAGCTACAGAGACTCATATGACCTCAGGTCTCGTCATTTACTGTAGCGCTTGAATGATATGGCAAAAATCTTATCATGCAAAACAACTATGCCACGTTAAATGACTATAAAAAACTTTATGATATTTTTATGTGATGTCTACACATCCATTTAGATGCACTACATGGCCAAAAGTTTGTGCAGACCTGGCCCTCACATCCATATGTGCTAGGTTTATTCCCCCTTTGCTGTTATAATAAGCTCCACTCTTCTGCGAAGTCTTTCCACTAGATGTTGGAGCGTGGCTGTGGGGATTTGTGTTCATTCAGCTACAAGAGCATTAGTGAGGTCAGGCGCTGATGTTGGTGAGGAGGTCTGGGGTTCAGTCGGTGTTCCAGTTCATCCCAAAGGTGTTCAGTGGGGTTGAGGTCAGGGCTCTGTGCAGGACACTCGAGTTCTTCCACTCAACCTTCACACACCATGTCTTCATGGAGCTCGCTTTGTGCACAGGGGCATTGTCATGCTGGAACAGGTTTGAGCCTCTTAGTTCCAGTGAAGGGAAACTCTAATGCTACAGCACACAGAGACATTCTGTACAATTGTGCTCTTCAGCCTTTGTGGAGAAGAAACACATATGGGTGTGATGGTCAGGGGTGCAAATACTTTTGGCCATATAGTGTACTGTGTGCTGTTGTAAGGAGACTTTTGGTGCTGTAAGATTACTGATATCCTCTGCAAGACTTTCATAAAGTGTATCTCGCAAGGATTTATCACAATATCCCAAAACATAATGTAGCTAGTGTAAAATTTCATCATCAGAATTTGACAAACACGCTTTAAAATTTGTCTTTCATTTCATTCAGGCTAAAACAAAATCAAGTTTAAACTGACAAAATAATAGTTTGATCTAAATGTGCACATTTATGAAACTGTAACCAAACAATTAAAACATTGTTATGTATAATAAATGTTTTATTTATTAACAAAAACACATGACAAAAATGAGCAGAACTATTAGTTTGTGTTTGGTTCCCCCCCCCCCCCCCCCCTTTTTTTTTTTTTTGTTAAAGGTCAACATGAGTCTTAATTTAAATCACTACTCAATTTTCAGATCTCAAATCGTGTGTGTGTGTGTGTGTGTGTGTGTGTGCGTGCGCGCGCGCCCTGGAAAGAAACGCTTGCTTTATTCTTCAACCTTCACAACAGCAGCATGAAAATAAACCAGACTATTTTAGTGTGATTTTGAAAATGAATAGGCTGGCTGGCTATGTTTAATCTGCGAAAACCTACATTTCCTGTGATGGATGCTGAATTACGGGTTCTATGATATGGGTCAAAAGGTAAACAATCACGTTATAGTGCCAGCACCATCACGAAGCATAATTTGGTCATTTCAATTTTTCTGAGGCGCGGTCAAAATAAAAATAAATGTCCTAACAAAAGCAGTGAGGTTCCAGCACCCTTGGTGCTTGGACCCCTAATCACCATATTCATTAAAGTGTAATTAACACTAAATACAGCCACATTTACACTGTTGTTGTTGTTGTTGTTGTTGGCTGTGTTTTAGGGCATGACTCTGGACTGTGTGGAGATCTCTCTGGCCCGCGTGTTTGAGAGCGGACAGGCTTACGTAGCTCTGTCTCGAGCCCGCAGTCTGGAGGGGCTTCGTGTCATGGACTTCGACCCACGAGTGGTCCAGGCAAACTCAGACGTTCTGATGTTCTACAAGAAGCTGAAGAGGGACAGACTCCTCCTGCAGGTCAGTGCCACCTCGCTCTGTCACTCTGGGGAAGGGGAATGAATGTGGCGCCATAAAGATTTCTCTACAGGAAAGAGGACAATTGAAAGCTAAAAGGGCGAGATGGATCGTCTGTGGCAGGCGGCTTGATTCTGTATTCAGAATGACCCATTAAGCCGGCAGGGGAAATTTATTTCCAGCAAGTCGTCTCCCCTGAAGGGCAAATGTCCATTTTTCTGGATAAAAAGATTCAAATGTATTAGATATACATCATTTTCATAACCTTCAGAGAATGTAGACCGAGTGAACTTTGTTGGCTCTGTGCTTTGGAATTTTAACTCTGCTCAGTTCTGTAAAATACAGAGATGTAACGAAGACCTGACAAATCATCACGTCACATGTCAGTTATTTTGCGCGCACACAGTCATCAGTATTATTCAGCCAATTTAGGGGCAGGGCCCAGGTGGGCGAGGGGGCAGGGCCCAGGTGGGCGAGGGGGCAGGGCCCAGGTGGGCGAGGGGGCAGGGCCCAGGTGGGCGAGGGGGCAGGGCCCAGGTGGGAGAGGGGGCAGGGTCAGGGGTTGCATAGAGCTAAGTGGACCGGAACAGGGAACGAGTGGGCGGGGCCAGGTGGAGCTAAGTGGATTTGATGGACTGAGGGGGCGGGGCCATAGGGAGTGGTGCGTAGAACTATGTGAACGGGATGAAGGTAAATATTTAGTGACGACACAAGCCATAAAATGTTGAGTTTTATCTGTAAAAACATGATTTTGCTGCAAACATAACTTATTTATTCATTAGTATAATTTTTTGTAGTTTTCTTGTTTTTGTACATTTGTTTCTGACTTAAGGAGGTTTTTTAGTACATTTACAATTCTATTTTTAATTTCAAATCACCACAGTGCAGATTTCTTTTTAATGTTATCATTGACAATGGGGACAAAAAAAACCTGCATGAGTACAAGAACATCTTGTAGTCAACAATTACAATGTTAATTACAACACTACTTAACAAAAATATCATGGCAGGGCTTAAACTGTGCTTCACAATATTTGGATATAAACTGTCTTGTTAAATATTCTTGAAAGTAAGACAATTTTTTTTTTTGTGGTTAAGAAGGATGTATAACAGATAATGTTATTGTTTCTCGAGTCATGCATGCTTGACAACAGGAAGTGTCAATGCTAATGATTCTCACAGCCTTCCTAACACTAACCTAACACTGGCTGTGTTTTACAGTCGTCCATGAATGACTTTGTTGGGAAAAGCAACAAGGAGAATGAAGTTTGGTGATGAGATCTCCACATCACGACCCTGTGCACTGTGTGTACGACCCGACTCGACTGATCTGTCACTTTTTAATTAATTTATCATGATTTCAGTTTGACGTCATCATGCTGCTGCTGTAAAATGTTTTGCTCTACATGTAGTTGTAGTGTTGGAATGAGTGTGTGCATTTTACTTTTTATCCCTGGTTGTATTTGATTTTAATATATTTTTATTTTTTTAAGAAGCATTGTTTTGTTGTCTAGTTATTTTTACATTTGTGAGATTTTGGTCCTTAGAGTGATGTTCCAGTTTTTTATCTTTAGAAGGAACCTTGTCCTATTGCCACTTGTCTGTGTACGCAATAAGATTTACTTAAACATACTGTATATTTATTTAAAACGTTTTGTTGATGAAACAGCACTAGCTAGAAGATATAATGGACAAAGCTGTCAAATTCAATAAAATGTCACAAAAATAGCAAAAGCAGCATAAATGAACTCAGTCGTGAACTCTGCTCATGTGGCATTGACTCTGCTGCCACCTTGTGGCCTCTCTGCAAAACTGCAACCATCTTTAGAGCAAAATCTGCAATCCAAAGTGTTAAAACTTGGTTTTTAAGCTGAAATAATAATTAAGAAGCTAAATGGTGTTGAGGAAAACAAACTGTCACTGCTAATACATGTTAATATTCTGCTTTTTATTTCTTTAGACAAGTTGCGATATTTATTCAGGTGTGTTTCCAGCTAAACAATTTGTGTAAAGGAAACTTTACCATAAAGTGGGCTAATGGAATAAATTGGAAATACAGTACAATTTGCTTATTAAAAAAATTTAATGTCCATAAATTTTTATTCATACTGACATGTACAATTTTAATTTGTCACAGATAAAGATGCTTCCTGATTAAAGTGTATGTAACAGTGAGGCAGGGTGTAGTGTAACTCATTTTAATGAACTGAAGAGCTTGTGTGCAACCTGAAAAACAAAACACAGATTATGAATTATTATGAACAAATGACAGAAAACAAACTAAACTATAATTATGCAAATTAAATATATACACAGAAAAACCCTGAACTTCAAGATTATTAAGCTTGTAGCCAGATAAGTGTACAAAAGACATTTTTTGGATTCATGGGCAGAGCCTCAGAGTGTGAGACCGATGTGAAGTGGGCATGGCTTATGTCAGTCCAAGTGATGGGGGCGTGGCCTCTGTGCCTGTCAGTCCCAGCAAAGGAGGTGTGGCCTTAGTGATTCAGTAGTAATAAAGGAGGTGTGGCCGAGATCAGATCTTTAAAATATTTTATATAGATTTTTGTGGAATGCACTCACACAGTGCTCTCGTGCATGCAGGAAGTCAAACAGTTCCTCAGTGCAGTCTTCCTGTGTGTGTGACCGCGAGTTCACACGAGCTTCACACGCCTCCAGCCTGTGCCGTGTGTGTACGCAGTGCTCCGTCTCCTCACACTTCTGTCTCACCGTCTCTAACGGGTCCTGTTCATGACAATCACAGTCAACACAGAGACACCGTGAGAGTGAGCGTGAGGCGAGAGAGTGAGAGTGAGGTGTGAGAATGAGCGTGAGAGTGAGACGAGAGAATGAGAGTGAGGCGTGAGAGTTAGGCATGAGAGTGAGCGTGAGGCATGAGAGTAGGCGTGAGAATGAGAGTGAGAGTGAGGCGTGAGAATGAGAATCAGAGTGAGGCGTGAGAGTGAGGCGTGAGAGTGAGGCGTGAGTGTGTGGCGTGAGTGTGTGGCGTGAGTGTGTGGCGTGAGTGTGTGGCGTGAGTGTGAGGCGTGAGTGTGAGGCGTGAGTGTGTGGCGTGAGTGTGTGGCGTGAGTGTGTGGCGTGAGAGTGAGGCGTGAATGTGAGGCGTGAATGTGAGGCGTGAGAGTTAGGCGTGAGTGTGAGGCGTGAGAGTGAGCCTGAGGGGCTCCAGGTGAGAGAAAGTGTTAGACACAGCTTCCTGTCACTCGCTGTCACATGACAACTTACCACCATTTCCTCTTCCTCCTCTTCTTCCTCCTCCACCTCCTCCGGCTCCTCCTCCTCTGCTGGAGCTTCATCCTTATTTATGACAGAAAATAATAAGTCTTGCACAGTTTATAAGAAATATATCATTTCAAAACAGTCAGACTTTCAGCTATTACTGAATACTATCACTGATTATTTAAACACACACATACACACTAATAAGCTTATAATTAATTAAGAAGTTAATTAAGCAATCAACTCATTAATTAACATATAAACAAGTGTGTCAGTAGTTGTTTTCCTCGTGTGTTGGATGCATTTTAATTAGAGTTGTCTCTTTTCTGCAGCATAAATTGAGATTAAATAAATTTAATAAAATAAAACATAAATACATAATTTTTCTTTACTTTGCTGGTTATGACAAAGAATGAAATTATATTTTCAGAAACTTTTCCTACGCAGTTTTGAAAAGATATTATTTTATTATGTAATTTACTGGGGATTTAATGGGTTAATTCCTGCCTATAAATCGTCTTTTTTTTAAATAAAATAAAATAAACAAATAAAAACCGGAAGTCCTACCTCAGGATCTCCGTGTGTGATCATTTCCCTTTCATGAACCATGATTAAAGTTTATAAAAGTTTCAAGGCGAGAAATAACTTTTTAATCGCGCACTCCGCAAGTGGAGGTCACACGCAGGAAGTTGCTAGAAATTCACCGGAAGTAGTTTATTAGCTTGTTAAAAGTACTGGCGTGCTTACGTCACAGCTGAATTATTTCTGAATTTATTTCACGTTATTTTAAAAACATAGACGATATTTAAACTACATATTTTTTGCATTATTTTATGACAAACGTGTTCGATAATCAATGCATAAATATATATTTATAAATATTGTAGTAACCTACACAGATTACGTAAAAAAACACTTTAGAGGATCCATGTAGTTTGAATGATAAATAGTAGTAATTCTAAAATGTCTTAAAAGTACTAAAATGTCATTTTTATCGTCAAACATGTTATTTCTAGGATGTTCGGGTGGTGGGACTGGTGTTCGAATGACTAACGGAACCAATAACACATTTTATTGTGAGTCGCGGACGCTTTTAGGAGTTACACATAAAATGGCGGCGCACATGAAAACGAGATTTTTGATAAACAAGTTCAAAGACTCGGTTTGTTTTATCCAGCGACGGAATCGCGTTAAAACGAAATGGGTAAAATTTAGACTATTTTAATTTGTATATTTATTATTTTTTATTATTTCTATAGATTATTTGTATTTATCTGAAATTAAGTAAAGCGAGAGCATTTGGAAAATTTCGTTTTCTTCTTCTTTTAATAATAATAATAATAACTTTATTTAGTTTTATACATAAGATGCAGCTCAAAAGGTTTCACATTCTATATAGTACCACGAAAAATAAAATAAAGATAGAAACGAAACGAGCAAAAATAGAATTATAAATATATAGGGGAAAAAAGTGATAAATATATATATTTTTTACCTGTATAAAATTATTTTAAATATTATTGTTAAATGCCTTCTGAGTATGAAAAGTGTTACTCATCTTTAGTCCATCTGTGGTGGCAGACAGGAACATTATCACACTGCATAAGAAGATTCAATTGTGCTGTTTTGTTTTTAATTATTTTTATTTATTTATTTATTTATTTATTTAATTGTCCACCAGGCCAGCACTAGAGCCAAATTCCCAGCGACTAACCTGGCTCTACAGCATTTCGATGCCACGTATAAGAACTACTTTGGGGAGCTGTGGCCGTCTGTCCGTATGGGGATGTTGTCAGAGCAGAAGTACGGAGCCCTGATGAACAACTTCGCCTCTAACGCAGACGTGATCTCGACTTTACAATCGCAAGGCTGCAGAGACTTCATCAGAGATGGAGAAAGAGACACTCATAAGATTTCAGATGAATCTGAACAAAATGATCTTCCTTCTGCAGAAACAGCTCGTATTAGCTCACATATCCAGTGTTTTGTCTTTCCGAGAGGAGACATAACTCGATTCAAACCTGCCAGGTACAGGATTATTTCTTCCTAGATCCACTTTATATGACTATCACATGATATTGCATATGTCTTGTTTTCTCTCAGACCAGACAGCACAGGATTGCTGAGTTATTATCTCCTGGACGCGGCTTCTGTCCTGCCCGTGTTGGCGCTGGACATCCGGCCGGGTCAGACCGTTCTGGACCTCTGCGCCGGCCCGGGAGGGAAGACGCTCGCTATCCTGCAGACACAAGCTGCCCGTATGTAACGATATTTGCAGATTGTGTTTTTTGTTGTAGTGTTTCCTTAATAAATTGAAATGTGTCCCTGATTTTAACTTCCTCGCAGGGTTTCTGTGGGCCAACGACTTGTCTGGGTCTCGCACGGCCCGGCTACAGAGGACGCTCCAGAGCTACGTGCCCAAAGAGCTGAGAGGCGAGGACAAGCTCCGCATCACGTCTCTCGATGGCCGCAAATGGAGGAATATGGAAGATCACAAATTTGACAGAGTCAGTATCAGTGACTCCTTTTTTGGCAAAAGGAAACTTGGAAAATGTAAAATAAGATTGTGTTTTTTTGAGTTGTATGTTGTATTTGTTGTTATCTACTGTTTAGTGGTTGTCCTCTGCCCCCTGCATCCTGCACTGCTGCTCAGACATCATCTGTTTTCTGTAAATAAGTGGTATTTTTGTGCTTGTTAATTTCTCTCTCTCTCTCTCTGTCTCTCCTCTCAGGTGCTAGTGGACGTCCCCTGTACCACAGACAGACATTCCCTAATGGAGGACGAGAACAACATCTTTAAAAGGTCCAGGACTAAAGAGAGACAGACGCTTCCCTTACTGCAGATCGAACTCCTGCTGTGAGTCACTCAGTCATTTTTCAAATCATCTTTAAAAGTATTCAAAAAAACTTTCCTCCATCACTTCATTATGTAAAGGCAACAACATGTGTCTGTTTGAAATATTTATCTCGTTACATTACGTTCTTAGCACAGCGCTCATGACTGTCCATGTTTGGGAGTTTTCTCTGTATGAAGCTTTTTTACTGGTAAATAAATTGATGGGATTCTGATTAAACAGGGAGCATGTGCTGTTTAATTAGTCTAAAATGGAAGAAGTTGGAAGATAGCTGCCATATTTTTCCCTTCTTACTAAGATACTAAGATAAAAGAAATTTAAAAGAAAAATTGGACTTGGACACCAAAATTGAATAAAATCCAAAATAGTTGAGAATTACAAAAAAAAACAAATTTAACAGAGACATAAAGTTACAGAAAAAGAGAAAAAACCCACAAAGTTGAAATTCCTTTGTTCTTTATGGAATAGATAATAATTAATTAACTAATAATCAACCAGTGAACTAATAATTCATATGGATAAATACATCGTTCTTTATTGCTGTAGTTGTAGTTAAAGCAACTTTATTCAAAATACTTAAGCAAAAATTATTCTAGCTTTACATAAAATACATAAGCTTATTTAAGATTTCATCAGATTATTATAAAACAGATTATTATTCAGTATCGCTGGACACTTTTACTAATTTCAGGTTTTTATTTTTAGAAAGAAGAAAAATGATCAAGCTAGAAATTACTTAAAAAAATCCACACATGAGAATATTTGCTATTCAAGGTATTTTCTCTTGCTAAGATAATTTTTTTTTTTCAGTGTGGGATCACAGAACAGTCAAATTCAAATTAAACTATTCCATTTGTAGGAATTTTTATAAGGAATTTTAATTTTGTATTTATAACAATAAACCTGAATTAACTTTCAAAAAGGGCAAATGTTTGATGAATAAATAAAGTAGAAGCAACATTTTTACAAAAGCTGTGCATCAAGAAAGTAAAACTATGGAACGTTTAATCAATCAATCAATCAATTAATTAGTTAGTTAGTTAGTTGGTTAAAAAACGCTTGATAATTTGCACAATATCACCCAAGCTTTAAATCGTCACATTGATAATGTCAGTTCAGCAGTTAGTGTGTAAAATGAGTGGCGTCTGCTTCGGGACTGATGTGTCGTCGTCCTTGCTCTCAGGGCGGGGCTCCAGGCGACTCGTCCGGGCGGAGAGCTGCTCTACTCCACCTGCTCTCTGTCTCAGCTGCAGAACGAGTGTGTGGTGCAGCAGGCGGTCAGTCTCGCTCAGCAGGAGATGGACATCACGGTGCAAGTGCAGGACCTCAGCGGCTTCACGCGCCTCTTCTCGGACACGTTCCACTTCGCCCCTCAGCCGGCGCTCGGAGAACTCGTCCTGCCGCACTTGTGCGCAAACTTCGGGCCGATTTATTTGTGCAAACTGCTGCGTGTCAGCTGAAGAGGCCCGGAGTCAGGTTTATACGACTTCACGACTTCAGCTGTGTGTAAACGACTCACTGAAACACTGCCCTCTGGTGGAGATATTAAAAAGTGTTTTTAGTAACTAAAGACTGGTCAAAGGAATTATTACTAGAGGAGAAAATCTCAGACTTCTACACGTTGCGATACAATTTCAATTCATAAGGCAGTGATTTGATATTTGACTACAACACTGAATGTGATACGATTCGATTTAGGATCCTCCGATTGATATGTGACTAACTTTGTTCAGAGTCTGCGGCAGGCCTGCTGTTAATTCACGCACGATGATGACGTAGAGAAGGACTTTTAACAGTATCAGAGCTACAGTCAAGTCAGCTTGCTGTCTCATTAAATCATTTCGAAAGATTATTTAGATTAGATATCCTTTAACTTGATAATAATGGATTTTTGTTTGCTGCATCGATTCATTTAAGTCGTTGCTTTTTTTAAATCGATGCATCAATCAAATTGGCAGATTGTTACACCGTACAGAGGCAGGAATAAATATTTCCCACCCTTCAACTTTCCCACATTTTTTAGTGTCACAACCTGGAACTGAAACAGACTTAACTGGGATTTTTACATCATGAATCTACAAAAAAATAGACCATAATTTTGAAGTGGGAGCCAAAAAATCGTTATACTTATTTACAATTGAAAAAAAATTTAAATAATGGATTTAATGTTGCTCCAAACCCTGACTCCTGCTTTCCAGAACTTTGTCCTGGACTTATTTTGATCGCTCCTTGGTCTTCATGATGCCGTGTGTTTAAGGTGTTTCTCCAGAACTCCAGAAACAGGTGTATTATTATATTATATTATATTATATTATATTATATTATATTATATTATATTATATTATATTACATTATATTGTGGACTCCATTCCACTAATTATTCTGACTTTGATGGCGATTGGTTGCACCAGAACTATTTTTTCTTTAAAAAAATTTTTTTTTGTAAACCATTTTGCAGTATTCACTATATTGACTTTTTCCCTCCCCTTTAGTATTATGGCATATTTTGTGTAGATTCATGATGTACAGTCTAATCCTAGAAATGATGTCATTTCTGACACTATCACAATATTTAAAAAAAAAAAAAAACAATTTAAAAAAATTTATTTAAAATTTTTTTTTTTTTTTTTAAAAAAAGCATTTACTTTTTGGCTACACTTCTCTAAATGTGGAATATAATACCCATTGTGGTCAAGTAAGTCTAGACTAAGCAAAAATATTCCTTCATTTAATGATCCTTTTACTCTGTGAGGTTTTAGATGATGGTTTAACGGCGCTTCAGGATATAATTAAAATACAGTACAGAAATACAGAATAGAAATTTAAAAAAATAAAATAATTACTGCTATTTTTAATGAACATAGTGAAAATAATCATGCATCATGAGTCAGTGCATCCAAAACTTCAGTCTGAAATAGTAATATAAGTTTTGCTTAATTCCATTTATTAGAATCTCTAAATTATTGGTACTTCTCTCTCCGGCCTGTAGATGGCGATATCAGACAGTTTATTTATTAAAATCATTTACTGTGTTCTTTCAAAAGTGCTGTATAACTCTCAGAACCATCATCACAGTAAACAGTTGAACTTCTCCTCTTACTGGCTGTGTAAACTTTTTTACTATGCCCTAAAGGCAGGAAAGAGGTTTAATTACATTTAAATTATTTTTATTAAATAAATAGTGGTTTGGTTTTGTTTAATGACACAAGGTCCATCAGCACAGAGAGCATGTGAGGAGGATTTTAGACTTTTTTTACAGATAGACTTATAGGCATAATATGAAATAAAATAATATACAATATTTTATTAAAATAATAATTACATAATTCTAGCAATATTCGAATAAAACTAAGGTAGAAATATCAGCTTTATTATTTAAACCCAATTTAAAAGGAATACATCAGCATTTAATATTTATCTCTGTGTGCATTAACATATATTTAAAAACCTATATATATATATATATATATAAAAATCTCTGTTGAATGATTATTTGTTATGATTTTATTCTTCTGAGATAAAAGTTATAGAGACAGTACATGTGAAAACAGCGAGCTGAGAGTGACACAGGGGTTTTTCTGATGTAGTAAATGATCTACAGGAATATTATCTGAGTGTTTAATATCGCAGTCTATCAGATTATGATTCTCGGTGCGTGCTTCATCACAGATCTTCAGACTCAGCAGGACATTAAAGTGAAACCACGAGCCTGCAGGATGATGTCGAGATTCTAATTAGCGTATAAAGATACAGACAAATTGCAAACGTCTTCATGCGGAGAATTAAACACGGTAATGAAATGTTCTCTTACAAGTGTGTGTTACAGAGTGTACATGTTAATGTGTTACAGGAAAGTATTATAGAATAATCACAAGATATTTACACGTTTAGACACTTCATCTTACGCTTCACACATTCATCACATCTAGTTTTCTCTTGATCATTTTTACATTATTCCTTTTTCCCCATGATTTCTTTATTTTTACATCTGATTGTTACACATGATTGATTTATTTTTTTACCTGATTCATTCATTTATTTCATGTGATTGTTACACATGATTTATCTATTTTCACATTATTCAGTTATTTTCACATAATTCAGTTTTCACATTTGATTTTTTTCAAAAAAAATTTCACATGATCCTTTTGTTCACATCTGATTTTTACACATGAGCCATTTTTCACATGATTCATTTATTTATTTTTATTCATTTATGTGATATTTTTTCCATGATTTATTTATATTTATTTCACATGATTAATTTGTTTTCACATGATTCATTTTTCATATATAATTTTTTTACACGATTCATTTATTTTCAGAATTTTTCACTTTTGATTTTTCACACGTGATATTTTTTACACAATTCATTTATTTTCATGAGATTTTTTTTAAATGTCTGCTTCATTAATTGTTCACAAGCAGGGCATGATTTTCTCACGTGAATAATTCTTTTTCACGTGTGATCACATTGTTCACACGGTGTCACGTCTTTTTACTTGAGTTCACGTGCAATTCCAGATCACATGTTGAAATGCCCTTTCACACATCCTTAACACGTGACGACACGTGTATGATTCACACAATCGTATGCGAAACATATGTGAGATTTCAGTAAGAGTGTAAATCTGAGTTAACTTTGCTGTTGTACTGCGTGTTGAGTCACACGTTCAGCGCACAACCACGGCTCCCCGAGGCCGACCCCGCGTCTCTGAGAGGTTTGTTTTGCTTTCCACGAGCGTACGAGCTTCAATTTCCCTCCTCACTCTGCCTGTCCCCCCCGAACCTGCCTCCCATTTGGGCCAATGTAGCATGAAAAGGTGTGCGCACTTTAAGGACGGCGCCGGTGAAGGCCATCGACTCCCCGCTGTCATTAAGCTGCTCGAAAACAGTGTTCCATCGGCGCGGGGATCGAGATTGGCCGCGCTGTCGTTTAGGTGCCAGGCTTCTGGCTGAACATTAAGGACGCAAGAGGATCCCAAAATGGGATGTTTCGCCCTCGTTTTCCCATTCGCCTTTGATTCCACAGATGAGTGCAGATAATTTTCTGTGCGATTGTGAGTGATTACTGTATTACCGCCGTAATATAGGGTTATTTGGGAATGCAAAGAGAATTAATGATACATAAAAAACTATTTTGCGCGTCGGCTGCGTCTCGCGGCCCGCTATAGTTCTCCATGCCTGCATCTTGTGATTACCTAAACGTATTGTAAATATGTCTTTCCATATGGGCTTTTACATAAATTTACATTTTTTAACACTCAGGAAACAGGGATCATTAGGGACGAGTTATTTTCACCCGTGATGCCGGAGTCGCATCGTACACCGCAAATGTATGTGTGTAAATCTTTTATAACAACGAATTCTGATTATCTGATAGCACCTGGAGCCTCCATGACCTGCGAGCTAAGGTCAGATCATGTTTGGTGCACTACAGGGACGCACCGATACGATACTGAATACCGGTATTTCACCGATATCACCTGAAATCAAATTTGATTTAATCCACTTTTCTTTACACGTGCCATTTCATATTGATTGACACTTTTTCTTCTTTTATGCAAAGTCAGGAAGCTCAGTTAGGATAATTATTTTCATGTTAAGCACATCATTAGCTAGAAGATAATAACAGCAAATGGGGCATCACACACACACACACACACACACACACACACGGTGCTATTAAGAGCTTATAGCTGTACAGAGATTGTTTAGAGAAGACTCTCTGAGCCAATTACTCAAATGAAAACTCCTGAAAGATGAAAAAGCCACAAGGTCCTAATTTATATAGCCTAGTATGTTTATTTTTTTTTTTTTAAACATACATCTATTCATGAAAGAATTGAAAACTCTGGCCTTAAATGATCTGCAACTGATCAAATGATCATTAAATGATCTTTTTTCCGAGTGGACTCTTTGTATCTGAGAACACATTAAAAAAAAAAAATCTACAAGTACACTTCTGGGCAAAAAAAAATGGGCCAAGTCCAAAATGGTTATCTAATGCTGGTTTTGTGTCCAGAAGATGTGTTCAAAAGCATCAGACAGAACGAAGAATGACGTTTTTGGCAGAATATGGGAAGTTTGGTTCAGAGTGGTTCAGCGGAGTCGTGTGGAGTGATGAATCACGATTTGAGTTGCATGGTGGTGCTCCAGAGAGGTGACTTTAAAGGTCTGGTGAGAAGTACAATAATGAATGCATCCCTACTACAGTTGGAGGAAGAGGTGTCATGGTGTGGGAGCCTTTTCAGCTGCTGCTACTGCTGAGCTGCTTCACTGTGAAAGGTCAATTAAGTCAACTGCTTTGGAATACAGGAGAAGATTGCAGAAAGGCTTGTTTCCCACAACTGAAAAGTCGTTTTCTAAAGAAGAACGATCAGATGTTATTTTTCAACAAGACAATGCTCCTGCCCTCACTGCAAACACCACCAAAAAGTGACTTGAGAACAATCAGACTCATGGTTTGGCCTGGTCAGAATCCAGATTTGAACCCTATAGAGAATATTTGATTTCACATTTAAATCAAACTAACCAGGAAACATCTTTCATCTACTCATCAACTGTTTGTAGCCATCGACATTGACTCGAACAACACTGAATCTTCTAAGGGAAAAGCTATCTCATACTAAGCTCCTTTATCTATTTATTTAATTCTTGTTAATTTCCTGACCAGTGATTTCTCGTTAAGACCATTAAAAGATTAATATTTTGCCATTTTGGGCTTGATCCCTTTTTTTTTTTCTTTCCCCAGGGGTGTACGAAAGTGCATTTATGTGGCTAAAGCAGTCTCTGTATACATACACTATCACTTACATAGTGTGTGTATACATACAAAAGTATGTATACATACAAAAGTTTTACATAGTAGACAAATCCATTATCTTATTATGATAAGTAAGGAATAAAATACGACAGGGTGTGCTAGAATGCTAAAGTCACATTTTTCCATTTAAAACAGATTTTCTCAGTACTTCTATATTTGGGGGTGGGGCTATGTATGAGCTGAAGTTGTGACATCACAAAGTCTTCACACCTTTAAACCTGGGATCTTTTAGCTGTGGAATCTACATGCTTATTTACCTTGATAGTTAACATAGCTAATGTTATTACGGTATGCGGTTAATTAAATTACTGAGGATGTAAATTGAGACTCTGCTACTGAAAGACCTCTCGTACCGAGCTGTTAGCTAGTACAGTACCCTCTGGTACAGATCTGGTACAGTCAGTACCCTTCTGAGGCTCGTTCAGAAAGATTTCGTCATCATTTGCGTGTCGCTAGTTGAAATGTGAACTAGTTTACTAGCAGTTAGCTAGCCAGTTAGCTTAGTGTCGTTGGGCTATTTGGATTTGGAAATGTTTCCAAGTCTGTTTTTCATGCATATTCATCGTTATGAGGGGAAAAGTTGTTGGGTTTTTTTGGCCATTTTTTGTTGTCTTTTAGACAAAACATGTTAAACGCTTGACTTTAAATGTTTAATAGACTTAAAATACTTTTAGATCTACATGTTTTTAGCAAATGAAATGTATATTAGTTGGACATGCAGTGGATCTACAGATATCACGTCAGAGTTTGCGTCCTCGTTGTACTATAATGTCCTCAGACACACTTCGGCACGTTCAGACCTCTGCACAGACGGCCGTCAAACAGATTTAAGTCAGGTGAAGTCAGTGAAGCTAAGCGAGGAAGAAGAGATCAAGTGGAACCGTCTCAGGGCAGAGTACCAACAGACGGAAAGTAGCCCCGATGTTACGCTTTATGTTATTGTATTTGCTCTATCAGTGAGGATCTTAAACCCGTCCTGCTCATTTCAGATTTCTGTGAGTTCGCTTAACTACGTCGAGTGAGGGTTTAAGCCGTGAGAGTACATGCTGCATTCACTGAGATGCCTGGCCTCCTTCCACTTACCCACAATGCCCTGTGCCCTTTTAAAAGCGATGTGTAGCGCGGCATTGATGCGTAATTATGTGTGACTGAAACAGCACCTCGGTGACAGGCGCTGGAGTGCTGCCGCCGCATCCCCCCACTCCCTCCGCCCGACACCCCCAAAAAAGAGCTTCTCCTCGGCTTTAAGAGGATTAAGTGGGTTTGCGATAACAGAGGGATAAAAAGGGAAAAGAACTGAATCAGAAAAGGGCCGCTGGGACTAAAGAGGGCGACCTCTCGCAGCCGAGTTCAATCACCTGTTGTCACAACCCACAATCCCCCTCTGCGCCCCTCACCACTCACTTTCTGTTGGGTTCATTTGTTCATTCTGCTGCGTGGGTATTTATCAGCAATGCTAATGCTTCCAGTCTGGACCTCCAAGACGTCTTAAAGAGTGAAACTGATATTCTGGAAGTAACTAGAAAATTCTAAAATAAATGAACAAGGAGCAGTTCAGATAAAACTGTCTATATTGGGTAATTATCTATATTTCTGCCACTGTGCCACTGAATTCTTGATTCTGGTTTCAGAAGGTGTTGTTTAATTTTCCGACAGTAGTGTAGCTCCAGATCGCAGGTTTCTATTAGATTCTATAGTAACAGCTCATTCACAGGGACTTGTACGGCAGACGCTCAACGTAAACAGATTAAAAACACGTGTAAGCTTCGATATGGTGAAGTTTTCTGTTTGGTGATGGTTATTTAACAGTAAGGAAGGAGTCTCCAGTGTCAGCGCTTTTTAACAGTAAAGCTGGAACTTCTTCAGGAGAGTTCACGGACATTAAATGTAACTATAAACGAATACCAAATATGACGTGTCGGTATTTAATCAATACAAAATTGTAATTGTTGGAAAATTGCTGTGGTATAAGAGGAACAAAACACAGTTGTTGATTATTTTTCTCCAATAGTATGACACTGAGTGCATTACCAGGTGAACTACACAGGAATTTCAGATTTTATTTAAAATAATCACTTTTGGGGAACAAAAGTGTTTGGACAAATGATGTACTCATGGTACATGACTGCGTCTTTATGGGCTTTTTTTTCTCTGATGTTCTTATAGTGTTGCTTCTACCTGCATTTATTTCTTACAAAATACAACAGCCTGAACCAATCTTTTACAAGACAGACAAGCTTACGTCGCCATGTTTAAAAAGAAATAGCTTTGAAAATAGAGAATGATGAGATTCTCTGTACCGCTAGTCAGAATCTACTCTTGGTTAAGATACACTAATGAAATTAATAATTAACAATAGCAAAAGCAGAGAATAAAATAATAAATTAACAATAGCAAAAGCAGAGAAAGAGAATAACAGGCAAACGTTTAAATTATGATTATATGATGTAAATTGGCTAACGCCCATTAGATAAATGCAATTATGACTTTATTTCTGAATAAATATCAGTACTGCAATAAATCATAAACATGATTATTAGTACATGTCTAAAAGGTGGCCAGTATTTTGTTGTTGTTGACTGTAGAGGCTAATTTCTGTTCCTGGATTGGCATCGGGGCGCGAGGGCCTCCGTGTTGGTTTCCATGAGCACTTTGATGTGTATCTGGGCAATGTGCTATTAGAGGGATTTAGCCCAGTTCACAGGCTGGAGAGTACGCGGCGAAATTGCAATGCCAGCAGGCTAAGAGAATGCTGAGAACAGGATTAGGATCATATTCTGGCAGTGCCTGTCACTTCTTCAATGGACCGGGGTTCCTTACGCTGGCAGCTTTCATTCTCCATGCACCTAAAACCTTTAGCAGCTCCAAAAAAAAGGGGAGTAAGTGAAAGGGAGGGAGTGATTGAATGGTACACTGTGATTTTTGTGCTGGGCATGCTCAAGGGCCATTGTGTGTGTGTGTGTGTGTGTGTGTTGGGGGGGCTTGTATGATGAAATAAAGACCTGTGAGTCCCCACTTGTCAGACACTAGGGCAAAGGTAGTTGTTTATTAATTAACAGATTTTCTTGGTGTCTGGTTTTACTGTCATGTGTTTCTTTATATGTCAATGTGTGTGTGTGTGTGTGTGTGTGTGGTCTTGTTCTTATATCCTGTTGAGAACTAAATGTCCCCACAAGAATAGGAATATCTGACAGTTTTGACTTTGTGGGGACAGTTACAACTACAACTACAACTGTTTACAACTACAAATACTACAGCTTTTATTTATTAAAGTAAATTAAGATTAAGTACATTTAGATTTAGATGTCGCATAGTATTGATCAGCATCATTAATAAGTCTATCAGTGGTAGATTCATGTCGCAAGACAAACGTGTGTGTGTCTCTATGGACCCACAGTATTATGGGTTACATGTACAAGTTCAACACATTTGTCATGTGACAGTAAGGCTTATTGTTGATTATGAATATGCAAGATGGCTGCCGTGAACATCCTTTCATTACACGGCATGTCCTCTGTGCACATCTGAAAAAGTGTGACGTGACGTCTGCAACAAAGTAGAGCTGTGTCTCAAATGGCATACTTATGTAGGTCTACTGTTCCAGTCAGTTTTTTAATATTAAAGGGAAAAAATCCATCCTGAATGACTTGCATATTAATCTTTATAGTTAACATCTGATCTTCAATGACATCTGAGATTTATTTTCTAATAAAATTCAGAGTTCTTTCATCGAAACGTTGGTCTATTTTCAAGGTTCAAGATTCAAGGTTCTTCATTTTTTTCACATACATTACATACATGTGATGTGTTAATGTAGTGCAGTGTTTTTCCTTAGTGCCTCGTCCCACAGTGCAACTGTGATACATAATAAAACAGAATATTAAAAAAGCTGAATATAATAAAAGCAGAATATAATGAATAAAATAGAAAAATAAAATAGAGTAGAATAGAATCTATTAGACAAATATATAGATGTTATATGTAAAAATGTGTTTAGCAGCTTGAAAGAGGAATCTTAGAAGCTTTTTGAGGACGTAGTGTGCAAAAGATGCAAGAGGTTTGTTTGTCCATAGTGCAACCGTTTGTGTATATGTGTCTGCGTGTGTCTGTGTGTGAGGTAGTTAATATGCAGACTTCTCAAGTGTCCTTATTCAGGTCTTATTTTCTATTGTTTTTCCTTACACAGTCATTTACTCCGTTAGTTTGTGGAATAAACGAGTTTATGGAATAAATGAGTTTAAGTTGCAGCATTAGGAGAAAAAACTGACAGGACCCTTTAAGTGCAAAGCACATTAACAAACCAAACACACAACAGCAAATTAAGAAAAACATGTCAATGTTGAAAATCAGTCAGCTGATTGCTGAGAGTACACTGTGTGTGACTATCACAAAGAAGAAGAACTGCACTGTTTTAGTTTAGATTAGTTCTAGTTATCCTAATGAATATTATTTTTAGTTACGTTCTTACAGCGAGTAAGTCTTTCTCTTGAGTAACTCAGCTTCCTTTAGGTGGCTTTCCAGCGTTCGGATCCTCATAACTCATAACATCATATGAATGTCCTTGATAAAAAATAAGCACGAATGAAAGAGCCAGAAAATTCATTTAGGTTCATTTTTCCTCTTACTGTAAATATCATCCAGCTCTCTATTTTTTTTTATGATGTCTCTCAGATTGACGCTCGCGTTAGCCAATCAGAAACGAGGAAGCGAGCATGTGATCTCCCTTCCCTTTGTTGATGTATTTCTGATTTTGCTGTTTTCGGGTTTGTTAATATGTTCAGTTACTGTGATGTTCTGAATTATATTAAGGCTTCATGTTACACAGGTCATAAACAGCCATAACCTTTGTAAGTAGCCTACTGTACTGTGTGTTTTGAGCACATTTTTATTTTTTTTCTCCTGAACACAGGAACAGTAACAAGACAGCACTGACCTTGACCTTTATTACCATATTACAATCTGTAACACACACCTCCGGGCATCTCGTGTGTTCTCAAGTGTTTATCTGTGCAGCCGGTGCTGTTGAAGCATGTATATGTGAATAACTGATCCTGGAATTGTATGAATATTTAGCGCCCTTAGTCATATGGACGATGACATTTTGCCTCTTCGCAAATTGACTGAATATTTTACGTCCTGTTTAAATCTGCTGTATTTAAAGCGGCGGTTAGCGACCGTGGCAAGGGCATCGTGGAAGCAGCATCGAGCCTCTGGTAAAATACACACCGAAGGGAGAGCCTCTTTATGGGGAGCAAAGGGCTTATGCATTTTGACAAACCACGCTGTTTAAGATATAATAGCGGCATAATCACGGCCCCGGGCCGTCATTCTTCAGCATAATGGCTCGCTTATTCATCGGGGGATGGCTTATGTCCCCAAACCGATTTTATTTCATGAGATTACCTTGTTCCCCTTCTCCTCCAACACTGTCTTTCTCTCATTCTCAAACCATTTCTACACACTCAGCTTCTTGTTCTTCCAGACAAATATGAGGATAAACACTGTATAATCTGTACTAATGCTGTATAAAATATCTGGATTTGCAAATGCAAGCTCCTGTACTAAGCTTACTTATCCTTAAAAGGGCCATTATTCTTATGGTACGTTGTTAGCTAGCAGAAATGCTGTTCTGTTTCAAATATTATAAAAAGCTGTAATAGCTCAGACAGGTTACAGAAAGCTAACATTTTTGTAAAAATAAAAAAATGTAGAATAAATAATAAGTAACTAAAAAGTGCAGAATTCATTTTGTGGACAGATTATACTAGCTTCCAGTCAGTGAGCTAGTTCTTGCTAGTTAACAAGCAACTTGCTGACTCATGCGCTAACAAGACCATGCACGGATTTAAATGTCTTATTTTTCACGCTGATCAAAAATAATCCTATTGCTCTGGCCAGTTATTTAGATTAGAAATTAGCCTTTTAGTTTATTAGGCAGATGTAGGGTTAGCAAAAAAACTGAGTGTGCTAGCTAGCAAGAATCCTGATCATTTATCTTGCTAGTTAGCACCTAATATCCATATGAATATTGGTTAAGGACATTTACAAACTTACTGTAACACTGCATCAACACTGATATGAAAATCAGCCGAATTCATGAGTCGGCTCATTGTTAGAAAACTGAAAAAAAGAGCTAAACTCTATGTAGCATGCTAGTTAAGAAGCTGATGTTCATGTGGGTTTATAGGCTAATACCTACAGCTAACAAGGTAATTAATTCTTTTTAAATACTGATCAATAGGTTAGTGTATTGTTTGCCTTCATTTGCATTAGTTTATAAAATTCTTTGAGTTTCAAATTAGCACTTTTTAAGCATGGTAGTTTGTGAGTTTGCAGAGTTTAGTGACAAACTGAAATGCAGAATTAACTTGTCTGAGTTAGCTAGCTAACAAGAATACTGATTGTTGAACTTGCTCGGTAGCCTAAACTAATATCCATGCTAACTTATTGGCTAACAATAACATTCCCAATTTTACTGTGTCTGTAGAAACTCTGCATCAGCATTGATATATGGACTTGGCTGAGCTTGAAGATTAGCTGGAATAGATGTGGGTTTTAAATATTCTTCTTATGCTAGTGTGTGAGTTAGCCTTTAATTAGCAAACTGATCAAGATCGAGCCTCAATTATTATGCAAAATTATAGATAAGATGATTTTTGTAAGAATTAATGACAAATTAATCAATTCCAACAAATATCATAGAGGATGCATTTGAGGGAAACTTAGGATTCTTTAAGATAACTTTGACTAATACAGACCTTTAATCTATATTTAGCATGCTAGTTAACACGCTGATATTCATGCTAATGTATAGGCTAACACTCATTTGAATAAAAATATTTAAACTCACCAATTAATAATAAAACTCAAATTTGTTGAAATTTTTGCCTTCTTTCATGTTAGTTTACCCTGTTAGTTGAGTTCCTTTGCCAGTTTGTAAGTTAATGCAGTTAGACTTTTGGCTAGCAAACAGAAAGAAAAGATAAGAAGTTTCACTAATAATGATCAAATGTAGATAAGGGGAGATTTATTGCATTGGTTGGTGGTGCTGCATCAGTTTTGCCAAATTAGTGACTTTTTTTAGACTTTTAGACTCCTTTAGCCACTTTAATTAAAAAAAGAGCGACAAATCTAAAGCTTTTTGAGCAGACATTAGCGACTGTGTTGCTTTTTTATTTTATTCTATTCTGAGTGTCTTCAGAAACTCTTCCTTCATCATGTAACGTGTTTCGACATGCAAATGATCATGATGAATCAATGAATATGCAAATTAGTCTATGACATCATCTGGCGACAAAAACTTGCCACTTTTCTCAACAACACTGTGCTAGATTTTTAATGAATATACAATTACATTTAGCAATTTTTTTTTTTTATCAAATCTTACAGATGTGGAGTGTGAGTTGAGATGAGCACACTCATTCTGATATTTCAGATAAAATGTATAGAAATCTTCAAAAAACAAACCTCGCTTGTTTTAATATCTTCAAGCAATGTTTTATTGACGACTTATTTTACAAGTTCTCAAGCCTACAGTTGTAATAGAGAAAAACGTATAATGTATATATTTGTTCTTACCCGGCACCAGTGTACACTACGAGTTCACCACTTTACTGTGATGGAAACAGTGCAAGCGAGTAAAACTTTATGAGCACAGCAACAATGAAAACCAACTGGAGGAGTTACATAGATAGATATATATACGACCAGACTGTTAAAGGTTAAATATCTGACGCAGGACTAGCGTCCACCTCGTACAAATCTCAACAACGGACAGCTACGAGGATCATCACGGGAGGCTGGACGCGTCCTTCTCAATCTAAAACATAAAACTTTTTACATTTGCCTTACCAGTAAACATTTATAGATAAAAGACTTTGTGTAATTTACAGAGTAAAACAGTTTACAGACACGGCGAGAGGAGGAAGTGCTTTCCATATGGACTTCCTGTGTATGGAAGTGCTTGGAGCTTTCTTTTTTCAAATTTTTTTTTTCCCCAAATGGAAAAAAAATAAAACAAATATTCGGTGTATTAAATTATGTCACTTTAACACAGCAATAAAAAAAATCAGAGCGTTTTTATTTATTAATTTATATCCACCGTCTCGGCTAATCGCACCACCTTGCTAACATGCACTGGGGAAAAAAAAAGGCTTGAATTTTCTGTTCATTGCAATTATTTTCCCCTCGGAGCGTTAGATATACAGCGATCTGAAATGATATGCATGGACTGTAATTGCATTTCTTCCTCAAGGCTAAATGTAATTAAAAGCTTTGCATATGGAGTCAGTGATATTATTTTCTAATTATCCGGCCATTTGCAGTTTAACATGGTTTAAATGCTGGCCATAAAACAGGTGAATTAGTCAGGTTTAATTAAGCAATCTGGTATTACAAGGCAGGGATTTACACGTTACGTACAGAATTATGTAATGTGTAATTTGAGCACTTGACTAATTGAATTAGAACGGCCTCAGTGCATGCAGAGCACGAAGCTTTTCTGGAAAAAGTGCTACAATTAAGCAGGTTTACTGTAACGCGTACGTGTACAAATGGGAAGAAAGGTAAGTGTGTTATAAAAAAAAAAAAAGTAGCATTAGCATTAATTTTTTGTTGGACATTTGCTGATTGTGTTTCATTTTCTTAATACGTTCAATGAAACCTACTGAAAATGAATCACATTTACCTTATTTTCTGGAATATAAGGCACTTTTTTTGCTTACATATACAGCGAAATGATGCGTGTGAGAATTTTGCTATTAGCCTTATGTTGTTTGCTTATTTCTAAAACAACTACAAATAAATGTGTAAGTAAAATGCTATCCATACAGCATCCTATAAAACATTGTGTATAAATTTATTGTTTTTAGCAGACTTTATTTAGAGTGGTGTGTCTTATACTAAGGTGCAACTTCTAGTCCAGAAAATAGAGTAAATGCATTTTTCTCAATTCGAAAACCGCTGCAGAATTTTTTACTTTTCACTGATGACAAAAACTTAAATAAAAAATACTTGGAGGAAAAAAAAGTTGCTCAGAAATGACATTACATTTCTTTACATAGATTTTGTGAAGTGTCTTTGCGGATCCAGGTGGTAGCTAGGGGGATTCATTCAGCCGAGCGTGTCCTGTTTTGTCGCAGTTAGTGTTTAGTTGGGCATGGTGTCGAGGCCGAGAGAGGCAGCGTGTTGCTTGGCGCGTAGCCGCAGGTTCTCGATGCTGCTTGTCTTGCTGTTGTGGCCGGGCAGCGCAGCGGAGGCCTGCAGCAGAGGACCGCTCCACACCTGCTGCGCGTGCTGGGACAGAGACTGGTAATACGACTGGCAGGGCAGTGAACCCAGCGGTGCTGGGACGCTCACGTTCATGCCCAGGTAGGGCAAGGAGGACGGGGCGGCCATGTCGAACGATGGGTAGTGCACCAAGCTGTTAGTAGCAGCCATGTGCTGGCGGAACTGCTCCTGTAGACGGAAGAGGCTCAGCGGTGATGATGAGTATGAATGGCTCTGAGAGATGCCTCCAGTCACGCCGTTAGCCCCGGATGTGATCACCGGTGAGCCGAGGGGAGATTCTGAAAGGAAAAACATGGAGACAATATGTTAAATGTGGGGTAGATTACACAGAGGTGGCAACGTTTTTTGAGTCCTTGCTGCAGTGAAAAGGGAGACGCTTGAAAACTGAGCATTTCTGCTTTTTTCAGATAAATGCGCTGGAAAAACTGATTAACTGAAGGGGAAAGGACGTGAGCCTCGGTTTTGTGACCCTTGTGGTCCCTTCTGGTATGAAAGAAATGGAGGAACCATTAATTATTAATTAGCAGTCACAGTGGATTTTGTCTGGCTGTTTTCTGGATGCACACTGTTACTTGACACAGATGTGAAAAAAAAATAGCCTCCTCATCCACCAACATGCGCTAAGGGTATTCTTGTTAGCAATCTTAACACCTCAGGATGACAAAATTCACTCTTTCTGTGTCTGTATCTTTACACTGCAACAGTTTCATATACACTAAACCAAGATTAGCATATATAAAAATGTCTCTTGGTAGCTGTAGCCACGATTGAAGTTTTAAATGCTAATAGGAGAGATGTGCTTAAATGTATATACCAAGATAATGGAAATGCTCCTGATACTGTTCAACAATATCCATGACAACAATCATAAATGATGCTAGGCTTATAGTTATTCTTGGCTGCCATGGGTAAACTCATTTTAACAGTGCAGTAACTTATAAGCTATAAAAGCATCATCACAGAGAAACGACAGAATTAAGCCACTGTGGCCTGAGCATGGTGTTAGAAAGATGTATACTGGAGTCACTGGTGTTATGAGAGGGATTAACCACTAACCCCCACCACCTTAAGCAAAGTGAGTAGATGTTTTCAGCCAAAAAATAAACTTCAAGCCACAGATTAAGTTTATATGACGGTCTACAACATAAAGTCGTGTGCTCAAGTTACACAATTCATCAACAAGATTAACAACTCAACAATTCGTGGCACAAACAAGGGGTTGTGCTTAGTTTGTCGCATCAAAATTTTAATCCATAACCACAGCTTATTAAAAAATAACCACCATGTCACCTCAGCAGCTCCGTAATTCTGAGTAAAAAAGACAAAAAACAAAGGTGATGATGTATGATTAAGACAAATCCCAAACAAGATGCAGCTGAGCTTCATTTACGCTTAAAATTCCACCCTGGTAGATGATAGATGTTGTTTTACAATATTACAGTATTATTATAAAGAGTATTATGGTGTTATATAAACTGTATTACTGTATTATAACATGATATTATGGTTAGACATGGAAGAATGTCATCTCAGCCCATGTCTTTACCTGGTTTGGGGCTGAGGCGTTTACAGGGAGGAGAAAGACTCCCAGACTTGTCCACCTTCATGTCATCCTGGTGAAGCTTTATCTCTTCTTCCCTGTCGGTTGTGTTGTCCTCTGTGGCCGACTCGCTCCCTGACTGCTCCGCTGAGGTGACGTTTAGCTCCACGCTCAGCTCCGACGGCCCCTCAGCCTCGATGGAGGAGGAAGAGGACGTGGACGAAGGAGGAAGCGGGTTCTCCAGGTTTACAGTGGAGGGAGCGTCGGTCTTATCGCTTGCTCCTAATGTTCCTTCAGGTGAGGCATCCTTCTGCTTCTGGAGCTGCTCCTTCTGCAGGCTGCGCTGCTTCTTACGAAACTTCGCCCGCCGGTTCTTGAACCACACCTGATTTCAAAAAGAATGCTTTCAGATTTAAACAGACAGTGAAATTTCTGAAACATTGGTTATTTCTTATTGTGTGCTTCTTGTATCCAAGGATGTTGTATTGAAATGTTAATGGGTTTGAATGACATCTCACCTGGACTCGCGCCTCGGGCAGGTTGGTGCACATGGCCAGCCGTTCACGCATCACCACATCCGGGTAGTGTGTTTTCTGAAACGTTTTCTCCAGAGCCTCAAGCTGCTGCGCGGTGAAGGCCGTGCGACTCCGCCGCTGCTTACGATGCTGAGAGCCGTAACGAGCCTCGAGTATAATGTCTTGAAATGCGCAGCCGTTTTTTGAAGAGAGAAAAAAGAAAGATGTTTAATCAGTTGAACATGACACAAGCAGGCTTTTGTATATGTGTCTTTTGCATAAACGAGATCCATTCCCATGCTAGCAAAAAGCAAATCCAAATTTTTCTGCACCATTTTGTCATTTCACTGGAAATTCTTCTGTAAAATCTTCCAGTTTCTGTTCTATTTTTGTTGTTTTTGTGGGACTAATGGGAAATGAAGCAAGCAATCAAGTAGTAAATATTAATTGATAAAAAGTATCATCATCAAATAATTGAATATTGGAATAGTCGGAATAGTTGGACTGTACCAAGCTTGACTGCTTAATGCAAAGTGGTGTTGAGTTTCGAGGTATGGATTAATTTTTACATCAGGAATTTCTAGGAGGCTGAAAATGAGCAGATCTCAGGTCACGTGTTTGGGCATGGATCGTTCCTCATTAGTTCCTCATTAGGCTTCAGTTCAGATGTTAATATAAAGAACAGCAACATGAACACAACATGACTAGCATGCAGCATTACTGTATGTACAGATGTTAATGTCCAGATGTTATTGTTATGTCACAGTGAGCCTCTCACTCACCAGCCAGCCTCTCAGCGAGTGTGAGTGCGTGTACGGATGGCCGGTAGTCGGGTGCGTGTTGGGCCTGTTGAGCCGCCTGCTGATGGAGGTTGTACATGGCGCTCAGTGAGTTCATGGCGTGGAGGGAATACCCGTTCACGCCGTAGTGCTGCATGGCGTGTGACGTCTGCAAACAAAATGGACACGGTGAGTCTCATGCAAAGGATTTCTAGCATTTTATTTACAGCACTACAGATCTTTTTGAAGCCAGTGCAAAAACCATCCCATTTACCACCGTATAGATTTATTTAATGCACATCTTACAGCTAGTTAAATATTAGGTACATTAAGAGAAAAGAAACAATCCTATTTAGCCATTTTTTTCACACAGCTTTTCACCGCAATCATAGCTTCTGCAATATTTCGAACTGCTATGTCAGCACCTTTGATTTGTATTTAGATTCAAGCTCACATCATTTGTGCTTGTTTTTAAATATCAAGCTTTTTAATTGAAGTAATCAGTCAATTAGACTTGTAACTTGTATATAAAACTATAAAACTAGATAATAACAATAATAAAACAGCCACTGTGCTGCCATTTAAAATGCAGTTAAAATCACAGAACACCTTCCTAAATGTTATGCAACCCATGTTTCTGAACAATACACTCATAATGCGAGCTGTGTGTGTGTGTGTGTGTGTGTGTGTGTGTGTGTTGGTGTGTGTGAGAAAGAGAACATATCCACTATTTACACCTTATTGATCCTAAACTGAATTGAGAGCCAGTAAAGGGAAGCATACACACCTGATAAACCTATAAACTCACACTCCTTGAGGTTGTGTGTGTTTGTTTGTGTGTGTGTGTGTGTGTGTTAGAGCAGTGAGATGAGTTAAGATGAGATGAGATGAGCAGAAACACTGCTCTCCCATTTGGCCTGATTGGTAATCAAACTGACGTCTCTCTAAGGGCATGATATGATTTCCTACCACTTTGGATGAATTGAAAACATGACATTTATAATTATAATTAAAACGGTAATTATAATCATCCGTTCAGAATCTTGTCAGAAGGACGAGTGAATAACGAGCCACGTCATCAATGTGTTGGGCTAATTAATGATTTAATGGATTAATTAATGCACCCAGTCTCATCAGTGCTTTAATTAATGAGTCGGTTTAATGTCATAAGCAGCATTAATATTAGCATTTCGTTTGCTTTGCAAAGCATTTTGGGAAGAAGGGTTTGTTCATTAATATCACATTACGCCTCGTTCCAGTCCATTAGTCGTGTAAAAGAACCTAATTGCTGCAATTAGCACTTGTTTACCTAATGGAATGTGACTTTATGCTTTCAGCTAAATTACTGTAACTAATCCGATAGTTTCAGGTTTTCTAAGAAGATCTGATTTAGCTAAAAATAAATGACGAGTTTATTTAAAGCAGTAGGATGAATAATATTTAATATTGTTTATTTAAATAACAAAGTTTTTGTATTTTTTTTTTTTACATTTTTTATATAATAATTTCAATATTTTAATAATATTGGACTTTTAAATTGCGTAAATAATAGGAAATGCAATTGATTTAATATTTTGAAACTTTTTTAATATTTAAAAATATTAATCATTTAAATAGTGATCATGCTTGTGCATGTCATGCTTCTTAAATTAGGGTTCATGATGTCGCCTGAGGGTCTACAATTTTCTTTTTCTTTGTCTTTTTCAGTAGTGGACATAACTCTCAAACTCCATCATTGGCTATAGTAATATTATTATTATTATTATTATTATTATTATTATTATTATTATTATTGTTGTAATTATTATTATTATTGTAATTACTAACTGACTGGTGAAAATTCAGATGATGTTCTTTTGAATCTGATTGTAATTTTAATAACACTAGGAAATTATTTAAAAAGATTTTTGTTAGATTTTTTTACACAGTGCATCTGGCTCCAGTTAGGGAAGGAAAGTTGGAAAGAAATAGAAATAATATCCTCTAAATGTTCCTCTCCAGAAACATGATGGTCCATGCTGCATCTGTATGGATTATGTCCCTAAAATAAATCCGTGCTGCAGTCAGAAGTGGTTCGGTGGAGATATTTTCTCTCTCAAAAGGCTTTCGAGCTGAAAAAAAAAAAAAGTTTGTGACCCCCTGCTATAGTGTGTGATTTGCACCATCGTGGCAGGTTTAAGATGAAACCCTGGAGGAACGATTAGATATGTATTAGATATGTATTAGATATGTATTAGATATGTATTAGCATGCAGGCGCAGGACAGAGCGGCGTATCTCACGGCACTGTGCATTAGTCAGGACGAAAAAGTAAATCTCCACCTGCTGGTGTTAAGAGCCGTGAGGCTGCTGCTTTGTCCCCAGACACTTAACACGGCGAGGTGCGGATTTAGGCGACTTTTTCCTCACTAATGCACCGGATGTATTTCGGAGTTGGTTATCAGATTAAAAATAACACCGAGCAGCCCCGGTGCTGATTCCTCGAGGCGTCTGATTCATCAGGATGCTGACAACGAGGGCAGAAATATTCATATTCATATTCATCTTCATTTAATGCAGGTATTTTTAATTGATAATAATTCATTCTGCAAATTCTTTTTATCTAAGAAAAGAAGAATTCAGCAGCACAGCTGATGGTCACGGGCTCGAGCGTCGCTTTCTGGGAGTCTCGGGATTTGAACTCGCAACCCGCTGGTCATTAGGACAGAATTTTTACTGCCGTCTATTATCACATGAAAACTAGTTAAAGGACTAAGTTAAATGTATTAATAAAAACAAATAATATGTAAATGTAATACTACTACTGCTAATAAATAATAATAATGATAATGATAATAATAATAATAATGATAATAAATTTTTCAGTGACCAAGAAAACCAGTCCTGATTTTAATACTTCAGTACTTTCTGTTTATATTTTTTGTTTATTCCATTTTTCATTAACAGACAAAGTAACAGAAAGAGTTTTTTTGTCCTAATTTGTGTAAAATTATTTATTTATCCTAATTTCTGTGCAATTATTTAGGCACGACCCCAAAAATATGTATGTTAAGAGTTTTTCTTTTCAATTTGCTTCATCTTTTTTTCCCACAAAATCACAATACATTGTCCTGATCACAATATTTTTGAACGTTCAATGTTTAATGAATAAATTACTCCAGTTTAATGAAGTAATTTATTCAATAAATAAATAGCATACTGATTTTTTTTTACTCCAGCATCACAAAACATCCTGATCTCAATATTTTTGAATGTTCGATGAGGTTTTTTTAATATTTAATATATGCACTAATTTAATTAAGTACGTTTAATAAAGTAATTTAATTAATAAATCCATTTATTTAAAAAGTAGTCTAATGTAACTTGTGATGATTAAATGTTCATAATTGAATATTACACACACAGGGTCATGCAGCTTTCATAAACCTTATTATCATTATAATAATAACATGTAAATAAAATTCTTTTTATTTTTATAAATAGAAATATGGGCAATTTTGCTTTATATTATTATTTTTATGCTTTTTTTTTCATAAAATGTGCAGTGTCATGTGCCTCTAGGCCTACTTTTGATTTTAGTATTAGATTATAATACTATATTTTTGCTTTTTAGTATTTTGCTTATTATTATTATTATTATTATTATTATTATTATTATTATTATTGCACAATAATATGACAAGAATTAAGAAGTAAAGCAGGCTGCACACACACACACACACATGCAGACCCACAGCGTTGCCTATACACGCCTCTTTGCAGGGGTGGGAAACGCATTAAATGCATTAAGCAGACATTTTGGCTATTAAATATTATTAAACAGACATTAGGCGGTGTTGTTGAACGCGCCCTCCCTCCCTGTGCAGCCTATTAAGTGCGCTTGATCAGGGGGCCAAGTGGGAATTGGTTTAATTCTCTCGGACAGAAGGTGCTTTGCTAAACATTTACTTTTCTCCCCGCAGTGTTTTTTGGAAGTGAATGGACTCGCTTTCCCCGCGCGCCCTTTATCCCGCGGCGGCGTTTTGGCTGAGATGGATGGATGGAGGGATGCGGGGATGGAGGGATGAGTGGGAGGAGGGATGGAGGGGAGGGATGGGGGGGTCGCTTTTCAACTCCTTCGCGGCTATAAAATATGCACACTGATCCCCATTTGGCTTCCTCCGTCCTTAATGGAAGTGCAAATAGGTTTCGACTGCGGAGGCCTTCATCTATCATCAGCGCTGACACGGACGGACACACACACACGCACACACACACGCGTGCACACACACACACTTAAACATGTAAACGCGCTTCTTGCATGCAAGGATTTGGTTTTTTGAGCCAATTCTTTAAAAATGTAACCGTGAAAAAGTGTAAATTTGACCTGATCACGTCACATCCTTCACTTCTTTACACCAAATTTATTTCCAAAAATCGGTGAGCCTTCATTATTACAACTTTCTTCTTCCTCCTCTTCTTGAAATGGCTGTGTGTGTGTGTGTGTTAACTGCTAACTTCCCTGTAAACTCTTAAACTCTTCAATAAACCCAAATTTGTTCCTCATTCAAAATGAAAAAAATATATTTACAATACATTATGAGTTATTTGTTAATCAGTTTTTGATAATCAGTTAATAAACTCTGAGAAATAAAGGTACCAACATGTACTTTTCCTTGTCGCTATCGTGGTACCATCAAATGTGTATCTTTTGTACCTTTAGTGCATATCTTTGACCTTTATTTAAATAATATAAGGTACGTAATCAGTGTTAAGGAGCAGCATTAAAGCTTTACTCACTAAAAGTCACCACATCATGAACCTTCACATACTACAGGTACAAAACACAAAGTCCCCTCGATGGTACCACGTCAGCGACACTTTATTTCTGAGAGTATAACTCACATTCACCACTGCAAAAGTGTAAATATTATACATATAGCCGAATAATATGCAAACTATATTAGTCTTTATTACGAGTAAAGTTCGTACCAGTCTTTCCTAATCACTCAATAAACATAATATTAGGACAAAAAGAAGAAAAAAGAAAGAAAGAGCAGTTTTGTTTCTGAAAGTACAAACAATTTCAAGTGGTGCTCAGGGGCTAATTATATAGTTTTAAAAGTACACTATATTTATTTTCCCAGCTGCATAGAAGTGACAGTCTGTTTCATAAAAGAACAGTGGAATATTTTAACAGATTAATAAGATGTATATATGTATATATAGGTTTTGTGTTTCCAAAAGAACTTGATGAACTATGAATACATTTAAAATTTTATTTAAACAATTATAAACAATTATAGATGTGCAAAGTGGAAAGCTGTCTTTAACACAGCTAACACAGTCTTTTTTTTGCCTCAGGTTAAATGCTAGGCCTATTTAGCACAAAGCCCAGCTTATATTAATAGCGTGTTTCACAGCCATTGTTGTTCTATTCCTCCGCCACTTCTTGCTGGAGGCTGTGTGTGTGTGTGTGTGTGTGTGTGTGTGTGTGTGTGTGTGTGCGCGTGCTCGAGGGGGTAACAGCACTCCACGGTTACATTATTAAAACATCATTATGTAAATTGGCGTGTACAGTCTCGGCCTTTGATCAGACAACATTAGAAAACACACACACACACACACACACACACTGTCCACTTTCTGAAAGGCCTCCAGCGACTCTTCTGTCTTCTCGCTGACAGATATTTATTTTGTCAATCATAATTTTTTAGTGCAAGCTGTTCAAAGATCTCAGAACAGAGTTGATGACAGAGAGAGAGAGAGAGAGAGAGAGATTTGGGAAAACTTTTTATAAGCTTTTTGTAAGTGATGTTTAATGTTTTTTGTGACTGATTATTTTAAAATATTGTGATATTACAAAAGAAAATCTACGTACAAGGGGAAATACAAAATTCTCACACAGTAAGCAAGTGAAGTGTCTGAATTTTTGGATTTTAAGCCTCATCATTTTGGAAATATTATCAAACCAGATGCAAAAATAAAATCATTCATATTCAATCCTATATTTCAGCTCTAAGTTTAAAAGGTGATTTATTTGAATAGTAAGAATGGCGTACTTTACATAGAGATGTGTTTTAGTTTATTCTAATGCTACCTGTTTTGAGTCCACTTGAGTTATTTATTTATTTCATTTTTTTTTAGAAAACAAATCACTGATCTATGCTATTTCAACCGATTTATCAGATGCACTCATAAAACTTTGAATTAAATCACAATTTAGCCCAAAATCTGTGCTGCTTGTAGGGCATAATGTCCAAAATCTTAGGCACTGCAAACGTTCAGTCAGAGATCTAATTAAGATCACAGCGATCACAGCGATCTCCCTTTTAACCGCACTGAAGCCTCATTAATTTATCCTTTATTTATTAGAAGTTCCTTAAACCTCTGCTAGACATCATTCGTGATCTCAGGAAGAGAAAACTCCAGGATTACCAAAAAATATATAAAATATAATAAAAATAATTAATTAACGTGCGTTGACAAAAAGTATCATGATTTATGTGTTGGAATAAAATGATAAAAAAAAAGGTTTTTTTCTGAATTAACTGGACATTATGAACTAAAATTTGGACACGGATTCCATTAGATATAATATAGTTTAATATAGTTAAACTTATGGAAAAATTAGCTTATTATAAAGTTATTATAGAGTTATAATCTAGTTATGGTTATGGTTATAATATACTCATAAAGGGTTAAAGGGTCTTTTATCTTTCAATTTGCAGTAATTAAATATTACATCATTAAATGATATTAAATGATCCTTTGTACAACTATTTATATATATATATATATATACATATATATATATATATATATATGAGAGAGAGAGAGAGAGAGAGAGAGAGAGAAAGTCTCACGTTGTCTCATACTCTATCTGCTAAATGTATTTTGTCAAATTAACATTTTGTCAAATTGATGAATAAATAATAAATTGTAGGCTGTTATTCAGCTCTACGTTTTAATTGCGCATATGATGTAACATTAACATTCAACCGGTTATTGGTTGCACAATATATCACGATATTTAACATGTACCATACTGTAATCGCACACACACACACACACACACTTCCTTCAGAGGGTGAGATAGTAAATCTGGGCCAAAAAGATCTAACTCAGGTCTGGTTGGCCTAAAACTTTCAATTAATTGAAATTCTCATTAGAAATTGAACCAGCAAGAGCCGGGTTTTGTTGTAGGCTAAAAAAGTTGAACTCTAACCCCTAGTCAGGACTTTGAGGATTTCAGAAATGTTTCATGTGTTGAGGCTTTATTTATAGCAAAAAAATCTTATTTCTTGCAAGGTGGGGAAAAAAATGTCAAAAATACATCTAAATTCTTTGGACTGAACAACAAACACTAACTCCAGTCCTAATCCTCATCTTCACCCAAACCTTCATACCCTCCATGAACAAACAGTTTCAGATACCATCATCACAAATGTGTACTGAAGAGAGAGAGAGAGAGAGAGAGAGAGAGAGACATTTATCCAACTTTCACCAAGTTCATTACACAGAATTATAGACAGCTTAGAAGATTGCTTGTCCCAGAAACAGAGAGTCTAGATGTGAAGTGTGAAGTGTGCACACAGGAGCTTATTACCGGCACCTGCGTATTAACGCGTCAAAACAGTGTAAAACACACACACACACACACACACACACACACACATTATAAATCTAATGCATATGTGTTGAATCTAGGAGTGAAATGGTTGCATGATTAGAAATATGTCCTGTTTAGTGCAGAAGTTGGAGAGTTGCATTGCTGCTGCTTACCTCTGTGTGTTTCTGAGCCGAGAAATGAAAAAAACGCGCAAAGTATCCTGGAACCTCCAGAAGTCAAACCTCTGATAATATTTTCTTTTGCTTGTACTTGCGTCCACTTCCGGACTTCCTTCAATCTCTGCAAGCCTTCTCAGTCCATCCAAAGTGTCTCAGTGTGTGTGTGTGTGTGTGTGTGTTTCTTCCAGTCTCGCGCTCCTGCGGACGCGCAGTGGTGCCATCTATGAGCTCCAGGTTCGGGGAGGGATTTTAAAGAGCGCAGGCTGAGAGCAGCTCGGATTTCTATTGGTGCTTTCAGCTGTCAATCAAACTGATGAGGTTTGTGCGCTTTCCCCTGGACTCGTATGATGGGCTAGTACCGTTTTTAAATTTCTCAGTCACGCGCTTACAGAGAGCAAAAACAACCGAACCAACAAATCAAGAAGGAACTAACTAATTAATTGATTTATTAAAAATAAATAAATATTGAAGTAAATTAAGGTAAAGTAAAATTTGCATAGATGTAGCCTATATTTTTTAGATTCCTGGCAGTGCTTGGATTGAGAGGAAACTTGAGGTTTAGTGTTTAATGCGTGGAATTATTAAAATCATCATGACTTGGATTTTGTTTTTAAATAAAAAACTACAGATTAAACTTGAACTTAAACGCGATTTCTTCTCTGAAATGCATGATAAGGAGCCATGCACGGTTCCTTGGTGTTTAGAAGTGCTATTACATTAATTTATGTATTAGATATTAGATTAAGGATTATGAATAATAAATATATTTTTATTAAGTGATAGGATTTATTGTCATGGAATGAAAGTGCTTGAAAGTTTAATTTTATTAAGTTTATTCTAATCTTCTTCTTCTTCTTCTTCTTCAATGCTTCCTAAATATATATAGATTTATTTATTTATTTTTAATGATTTCTTTTAAAGCAAAGACCTCACTTCAGACATTGTTCCCTGAATTGTTTTTTAATTTATTGTTTTGTTTTTTTGTTTTTAATTATTATTTTTTTTAAAGCAGAGGATCCACCCCGGACCTCGGACCTTCCTCCCTAAATGTTTTTTTTTTTTTTTTTTTTTTTAATTAATTAATGATTGTTGTTAAGCAGAAGCATCACCTCCTGCCTTGCTTGTGTTTGTCTGACAGCTTTGTCATGCCATGGCACAGCACTAATAAACGCTCCAGTCTCTGCAGGCCTGCAAAATGTGTGAGCTGTTTCAGTCCTCTGTCTCAAACTGACTGCCGGTAAGAGGATTAAAACAATAATGCCCTTCTCTTCTTGAAGGGTTTTTTTTAAAGAAAAGATTTCTTCTCCCGGAGCAAAAGCGTTTAGGTCGGAATTAAGGGCAGCAAAAAACGCAAAGCCGCATAATGTGTCGGAGAAAAGAGGAATGAAAATCCTGAGATTTCTCCTCTGAGTGTTTGCTTCTCATCTGGAGAGGTTTATTATTTATTTAAATCCAGGAGAATGAGGAGGATAACTCCAAAACTTTACTTTAAATGTTGCTTAAATGGTTTTAAATGATGCGCCGCACAAATAGTGGACTATATTTATATGGATCTATGTATATATATGTATATTTAGGAATGTGTGTGTGTGTGTGTGTGTGTGTGTGTGATCGCGCGCTCAGGTGTAATAAAAGCAGGTACGAGGAGAACTGACTCAAACAGTGTTAAAGTTCATGTTACAGAATGAGTCTATAAGGAAAAATCCATATTTTCAAATGAAAATGTTTTATATTTTTGAAAATAGACTCATGTCGCATTTTTTTTTCCCACAAATTCAAATTTGTATTTCTGAAGTTTCACCAGAAATCAACTCAGTGTATTTTTTATACGTTATAACTATAATTATAGAAGAGTCTGCTTTATTATAGCCCTTTTCCCCCCTGTTTTTAGTGATTTATTTTATATTCATTGTACAGAATTTAAAAAAAAAAAAAAAGTAAAACCAGGCAATTAAACTGAATTATTAGGGGTCCAAGCACGAACAGTTTGTCTATTATTATTATTATTATTATTATTATTATTATTATTATTTCACCCAAACCCGTGTGTCCTCTCCCATTTTCCCATCCTTCCTTATCTCTTCTTCTGAGAAAGAAAGCGGATTAACTTGTGAGCCGATGGAAATAAAGCCCTTAACCGCGAGCTGTAAAGCCGCCCAGTCGCTTAGTGAGGAGCCTTTCTAAAGCAATTAAAGGCAGAAAAAAAGCGCTGCTCTTTCCTTAAAGCAGCTTTACTCAATCCCAAACAGCTCCCTATTGGACACTGCCCAGTGCCTAGTGCACTACATGGACTGTACCCTATGTAGTGCACCTAGTTAGGGAGTAGGGAGCACAGGCGGAGCTTGCACTTACACAGCATGATGAAGGAGAGATGACATTATAAATATAAAGGATGTGAGTAAATATAAAAACTACAAAAAAAAAAAACCCAACAACAATAGTAGACTAAACTCCAAAAACAAACAAGAAAAAATCATAATGCTCTTTTTAATTCTAATTTTATTCTAAAGTCTCATATTTGCAAATTTATCAGGAAGCTTCTTTGCACAAGATTAATATGTTGTTTTAACTGATTAGGCTGCACCGACCAGTAAGCCTAGTAATAGCTAGTAATAGCTAGTAATGCTAACGTGCTATTATGCTAAGCTAACACATTTTTGTGACGTCATTATCACATTTATAAAATGACATTTCAGTAACAGTTTCATTATTATTATTAGTAGTAGTAGTAGTAGTATTGTTGTTGTTGTTTTGTTTTGTTTTGTTTGTTTGTTTGTTTGTTTAATTTAATATCAAGCTACTGTTTTCCAGCTCCGCGCTAACTGTCATTATTACGTCATAAATTCGCTTACATGTGCATCATGCTCTGATTGGCTCTTGAAAGGTTTCCATGGAAACGGATTGTACCAGTGAGTCCTAGAATAGGTTGTGTAACATTTTTCAAGCTCTCTAAACCATTTTAAATGTAAAATTGTTCATAAGATATTTATTTAATATATTAGTGTTAATATTCTAACTAATGTTTAAGAATATGACTATATTGTACATTATACCGCTGTGTATGATTGTTTTACATTGTTGGTTGTGGGTGCTGCATAGCTATGACACCTACTGAACCATCCTTTTGTCACTGAAAGACAATATTTCCCCCCTAAGTAGTGCACTTGTTTAGGGAATAGGGAGTCATTTAGGAGCAAGAGTGGATCAGAGTTTCAACAGAAAAGGGAAAAGTTAAAAAGTTCTGACTTACCAAAGAGGGAATGTAAAGCTGACACAAATTTTAATTAATATAGTAATTTTTATTTACAAAGTTATGGTAGATTTATTAACAAGTCATTGTTATTTGATTGAAATTCTATTCAAAATCTTACTGAAGTTCAGTCAAGTTTCTTTTCCACATGAACTCCAACTTCCTGAAAGTGTTTACATTTAGGCAAAGACAGAACAAACTGAATTTAAAGAACTTAAGCTGAGATGTAAATTATATATATATATATATATATATATATATATATATATATATAATTTACATCTCAGCTTAATATATATATATATATATATATATATATATATATATATATATAAACAAGGATGAGTGCAAATGAGGAGATTATATCATCATACAATAATCCCTTATTTTATTTACACCTAAAAGAATTGAGATAGCACTTTTTTTATAGCTTTGGGAAGGAAATAATTAAACAAAGGCTTTTGGTGCCATGCACTGTGAGGTTTGGCTGTTAATAGCTAATTAATAGCCCTAATGATGTTTCTGCAAACTCCATGAATACATTAGGTTTGCAGTGTGCAGAGCTTTAGCCTCTCAGGCTCCATTCAAGGGTATTTCAGCATCTGTTCTTCCCAGCGCAATTAATCATTTTGATGTATGGTTTAAAATCGACTGCTTCCAGGAGACCTTTTTTGACAAGAATAACAAAGCAATTTGCCAGGAGCCATCTCTTAGACACGTTATTAGTAGCACCTTCATCTTAAACCCATTTTTTCCTTCCTTTTCTCTAAATTAGATACCTGTATTAAAGGGGCAGTGCTACTTTTTCCCCCTCTTGATTCCTGGAGAAATCTCATTATTCACGACAAGATCCCAGGATCTTCAGAACAAATCCTCATGCTAGAAGTTTTTTGACCTGCCAATTCCTCCAAATCAATCCTTTACTGTCTTTTCTCTATCTCTCTCCTTTTCTCTGTCTCTTTCTCTCTCCCTTTTTTCCCCTTTTCTCCCTCCGTCTCCTTCGCTCACTTTGGCCCGGATCCCCCTTGCACAAGGGACCCTATTGTATCGTCCTAATCCAGAAGCAACACAGCTTAAGCGACATGGCGGGATAAAAGGCCCATCAAGCCCACAACTTTATGGGGGCAAATCTCCACCTAATCCCTCGCTTTATCTAAACAAAAGTCCCTCTGCCTTAATCCACCTTCGCTTCGAAAATAAAAAAGAAAAGGAGGAAGAAAAAAAGAGCCAAGAGGGGCTAAGAAACCAAATCTCACACACTTGGGTTGTGAGGTAAGAAGCAGATTTCACTAACTGCTTCTGACAAGCTTTTACCTCTCTGATATCGACAAAAACTCAAAATTGTGAAGTGAAGAATCAAGCATGAAAAGGATTTTTTTTTTTTACTTTTTTTTTTTTTTGATGTATACATCTAGAGATGTTCAGCCAGGCATATCAAACACATCAGATAAGCACTATAAGTGGAAGAAGATCTTATATATTCTGTAATCTAACATACACCTATATATACAACTTTAAACTTTAATGTTAATGTTCAGGTTACAAACTCTTAAAAGTTACCGTAATGCACCTTTAAGGTATGTAATTGGACCTTCAGAACTGGTGTTGGATCCATTTCACACTGTGCTTCTTAAATTATTGCAAAGTCTTCCTGCTCGTATGGTAATCATTATATCTGTACATCTATACTGCTCTGTGTATTCAAATCTATAATCATTTGCATTGTTTTGCATATTAATTTAACCCAATGTCCTGTAACAAATCAATTTCCTGCCAATAATCAAAGAAGTATCTAAAATCCACAGTTTTATTTAGATTATATTAAAAGATCTACTTGATTTTGATCTGTTTCTGATCTTCAACGTGCTATAAATCTTTATTAATAATATAATAATATTTAATCTAATAAATCAACCAGAAAAAAAGAATTTTTAATTGTTGTTATGAGATGTTGCTTGAATGAATGATAAGTGATCAGGATTTTACTCAATTAATGATCGATGAATTATTTGAAGGCTTTCAAGGAAAATAAGACGGACTTTAAAAGTAAAAAATGTCTGTCCTGTAATAGTTAAAGAGAAACAGGACAGAGTGTGTGTGTGTGTGTGTGTGTGTGTGCGTGTGTGTGTAGGAGGGGGGTCTATTAGCTGTAATTGGGTAATTAACCGGGTAAAGAGACTCTTTACTCCTTTAAGTGGCCGGCTGCCTATCGAGTGGTTTTCTGTATTAAACAGGAAGCACTGCGGCGCTGCTGCCTTATTGGAGATTGATTTCTGATTTCTGCCCTGAGCGAGTTTCAGCTATTCACACGTTTACAGCTGAAGGATTAGGACAGAAAGGAAGGTCGGGCCTTTCAGATCCGAGAGCTTTTATTTTATTTTATTTTTATTTTCTGACACAGCAAACACATAAGAGTGGTTTAACGCTCTAAAAGTGGCACTTTCACATGATTAATAACAGTGGATCAGTACATAAGAGAAGAACTGTAATACATTTAATACGGTAATACCTATAACACATTTTGAAGTGTTAAAAACTTTTGAGGATTGTGATGGATTTGTAAATTTGGATCTGCTGTCCACTAGAGGAGAAGGAGATCCTGTTTTGAGTCTCGCTTCCACAGATTTCATTGATGACAATTAGTGTTAAAAGCTCTGTATAAATATTGTTCTTTTCATCAGATTCATATCACACTCAGACCTTTTTAGTAAAGACGTCTTAAAAATGAGTCTGTGGTGATACGTTAAGAATAAAACACGCTGTGTCATGCTGTTATATGAAAATAATCAATGACAAGGTGGTGTGATAAAGCAGAGTTATGAATATTTTCCAGTAACAGCATGACCTGAAGTGTTTTATTCCTCTTATATCTCAATGATTCCTCAATGTTTATTCGTTAGTGACAGTTTTTTAATCTGTTTATAGTTACATTTAATGTCCATGAAACAATTTTTTTCCTACTCTCACTATAACAGCTATAAACAGTTATTCCCTCACCAGCTTCTCTTCTGAAGTTAATAATAAAAAAAAAAAAAAAACACAGAGTAAACTCCTCTGTCCTGAACACTTTTTCTCATGACTGTTACAAAGCACTAACACTGGAGACTCCTTCCACAAACGTTAAATAAATGTGTCCTTAGAGAAAACTTCACCATTTTTTAATCTGTTTATGTGAAGCGTCTGCCGTACACGTCCCTGTGAATGAACTGTTACTATAGAAACGATAACGTATCAGAATGAGTGCATTAGTATAAACCTGCGCTACTGTCAGAACTGCTGTTATAGAGAATTAATCAACACCAATCAGAATCAAGAACTTAACAGCACTGTGGTATGAAGGCTTGAAGTTTTAATTGACCCACCAAATGACGAGTTAAGCTGAGTTAAGAAGATGCAGTTCTTTTTTATATATAATATTGTATACAAAAATAAATAAATAAAAAAGCATGATTTTGGGTTAGATGATTATCACTGTGTGAAATTTTATACCTGTTGTGTTTTAACCCATGTTTTAAACCAGGCTCAGGTAAGTGCACACAATGGACCTCTGTCTAGGCCTTTAAGGTTGACTCCCGCACCTTAATACGGCTAATTCCCCTTAACAGCACAAACAAAAGAACAATAGACTCATTAGAGAGTCACCTAAGCCAATCCCTCTCAATCCTTCAGAAATTCTGAGGTGGCTCCAAGCATTAGCGGCACTTAGAAAAGCCTCGATTTGAATCCGCACGCTGTTTTCATCCCCCCTTGATTTTCCAAAGTTGCACCTCCACAGGATTACCTGGCCTCGCTGTAAAATGTTGTTGCAGTGTGACTGCCTGATGCTCAGCCTCCTACGATAACTATAAATCCTCTTCTTCGGCAAGAATTATAGGCATAAACATGACGGATTGTGTGATTGTTGAGCTCTAATCTGGTTTAAACTCCTTGTTTTACAAAAGCCTGTTTTCAGAAAGCTCTTGACATCGCGGAAAAAAAAAAAACAGTCGCTTAGAGCCACCTGTCACTGTCTAATAGCATTATAACACCGGGGTCATGAGTGTCAAGAGGATATCCTCTGTGAAAAAAAGAGTTTCCTACGAGTTATTTCTGTTTTAAAACCCAGTCAGAGTCTCTTCTCAAACACGAGTCATTCTGATAACTATATCCTGTGGATTGCAAACTCATAGGTGTGTTTAAGGCCTTAAATTTCTCTTTCCTTAAAATCTTGCTAAGTTAGCATTAGCGATGTAAATTAAGAACTTTTAGAATCCTCTCACACACAGCTAACATTCTGAATATTTATCTGTATGTCTTCAAAACCCTTTGAGAAATTAGCTAGCTACCATTGTAGAAAAGATTATAAACATTTATGAATGGTAATTAAAGTCTAGCATAAGTTTGCCAGCTAGCTAGCATTAGCAGTGAGCATTTATAAATATGACTTAAAACTCCACCCAGAAATTGTGACAAGATTAATTAGCTAGCATTATAGAGAAGATTTATTATTATTATTAGTAGTAGTAGTAGTTTTTAAAAACCTAGCATATATTAGACAGATAATCTAACCATTAGTAATGAAATTATGAGCATTTAAAAAATCCTCACAGAAATCCTTTTGGGTTAGCTCATGTTAGCTAGCTAGCATTAGCGGTTATGATAAGTTAAAATATTAAGATATAAGAGTCAGCAGGTAAGATTGTGAACATTCAATCATGTCTTTACGAGCAAATGTGAGACTTTTCTTTCAAACATCCTTTCAATTTAACCTAGCCAGATAGCTAGAATTAATAGCGTAGATCATTTTATTATTTGTGAAAATTCTCTCAGAAATTCCTGACGAGTTAGCTGCTTAGCTGGCTAGCAGTAGCGGTTAGGATTATAACCATTATTGAAAAGGATTTAAAATCCCGTAAAAATGGTCGTTAGTTCATTTTAGATAGCTAGCATTAGCAGGGAAGATTATGAACATTTATGGATACGACCTATAAAAATTTGTTCATAAACTGACGAGTTAGTTCATGTTAGCTAGCGGGTGCTGGTAAGTGAAGAATGTGAAGCATCCCAATTGCTATTTTTTATATAAGAAAATTGCTTTTCTGTCTGAATTCTGAGCTTCGACTGGCTAGCAGTTCTGAGTTAGGCATCGATTTCATTTCAGCTACATTGATGGATGTAAATTTGATAATGAGACAAAATTTTATATTTTGCCAAATCACTAAGAAAATAGGAAAAGAAGACAACATGACAAATTCTAGTGTTATGTCGGAATGTTACTTTAATTGGTTAGACATTTATGTATCCATGTATAGTTTGTAATTTAATGCAATTGGGACAATCTAACCTGAATTGTCTGAGAATTTGTTTTATAAATCCTGACCATTACTGTATATTGTGAAAAGATGCTGTTCCTTTGTTTGCGCTAGTAAAGTATCAGTTAGAAAACAAAACCTCTGCATTGTTGATAGTATCTGAAGTCTATAAATGTGCATTCCTAGCTAATTTCAGTGTCTAATTTGTATTTAGCCTTCTATTAAAACTGTAACCATTCTTTCCTCTGAGACGTATTGACTCCCGGCCAGAGCTATTTAACAGTAATCAAGATGTTTTGAGAGTCTGTCAGAGGGAATCATGCATCCGAGGCCCTTTATCTCTTTCCCATTAACAGTAATTAGCATCGTCGGTTAAATGGGGCAACGTTTAGGCACACGGAGACGCGATATCGGAGAGGCTAAATGGCTTGAGGAGGGATGATCAATGGATATAAGGGGTGAATTAAGGTGTTTATTTCAGAGCTGTTCATCTGTGACAGCTGTGAGAGCCTCTCAGCCTCTCAGCAAGATCATTCCTGTGACGTATCAGTTGGTTTTGACATGTAAACGAGCTTCCTGTTTACAGTAGATGAGTCTGATTGCATTTGATGGATGGGTTATAGATTGTGCCACAGCTGTAACAGATGCTGCTGGTGTGTCAATGAAACCAATAGTTATTAAGCGTATAGTTACTAAGTGATCAGTCATTGGACTTTAAGATATCTGCACCTTGAAGACAAACAACGAAAAAAACAGTTAAAATTAAAATGTGCATAATTGTTAAAATGTAAAATAAAAAACCTAAAACATTTAAAAACATACGTTAATGATTGATTCACGGCATTTATAACGTTTCAAAGTTGCTAGCATATTCATTACTGTTTGCTAACATAGATACGATTCTAAAATATTTTTTGATGCAATCATTGATGTCGAGAATTTATTTGAATTGATTACTGAACATTTTCTACCTGCTGCAATCTCATTGGTTGAGCTGTGTCATGTGAGTAATAAAAACAGGAAGTAAGAGTGCAATTAGTGTAACTAGCTGATGAAAACTAACTGGCTAGCAATGAAAACTGGAAAGACCCAAAATGCACTGCGGCAAGACAATAACATGGATAAGATGACTTCTAACTGTAAGTTTTATTTTATTTTATTTTATCCTCCTGTGATCATTTTAGTTAGCTATTAGAAGCTTCTGTGGTTACTGTAACTGTGCGGTAATAGCCTTCTGTGGTAACTTTAGTTAATAATAATCATATGGCTAGCAAAAATCTCCTGGGGAAACTTTAGCTAGCTAAGGATAACCTCCTGGGGTAACTTTAGCTAGCTAAGGATAACCTCCAGTGGTAACTTTACTCAGTTATCAGAACCTCCTTTGGTAACTTTAGCTGGCTATCAATAACCTCCTGTGGTAACTGTAGCTTGGTGGCAATAGCCTTCTGTGGTAACTTTAGCTAGCTAGCAATAATCTCCTTTGGTAAGTTTAGCTAGCTAGCAGTAACCTCCTGTGGTATCTTTAGCTGGCTAGCAATAAC